>NC_085137.1:485772035-486040633 GCF_035046485.1 Aedes albopictus | reverse complement strand
TTAGAAAGATGGTGTCTTCTGAAAAGTTGTTTAGTAGATCAAACACTAACTGATGAAGACAAATATGACGTGCAATTTCACATCCAGGTGGCGCTAGTAAGCATTCCCATTTTATACCTCATATATCTCAAGATCCTGATTACTTAGAAAGGTGATATCTTCGACATTGTTGTTTGATGGATAAAGGATGGATGTACTTATCCCGTGACATTGACAACCTTAAGATAGAGTATATTGAAATACGACGGTCAGATATTGAATATTTTACTAAGCGCTTTAACTTCATGTAAAATAATCAATCAAGTGCAAATTTAAACAAATTATAATCAACTAGTTGTGTAATTTTCAAATTTTGAAAACTTTCGGAAGTATAAAAATTTACAGCTCGTTGATTTTTTTTTCTAGATGAATAATAACACGTTCATGCTTTTGCAAATTTACAACTAGCGTCTTCTGGTGGCAGAAGCACGAATCAAATGGTCAATCAACTGAAAGCCCTTGATCTACCAACCAACCTTGCGAAAGATATCAACTTCCCAGGTAATCAGATTCGGAGATATATAAGATATAAAATTTGCATACTCATTAGCATCTCTTACTGGCGAAATATTGATTTCAACGACCCATTAACCAAATGCACTTAACCTATTTGACAACTTTAGAAACCACCATATCTCTTCTAGTAACCAGGATCCTGAGAGCTATTGCATATACATTTTTTATGTTCACTAGCGTCATCTAGTGGTGAAATTACGATTCAAACGGACAACTATCTGTAAGCTTTCAATCTTCTTGATCTACCAAACAACTTTGCCGAAGACACCATCTTTTTGAGTAAAGTGCTTCGTGGCCGTTCGGTTAGCGTTACCAAGCGTGTAACTGCACCATGTAATGTATGTCGTGTCCATGGTCTAGTGTTAAGCTCTGTTCAGTCTGTACAGCCTCTGGCTAAAGACGGTGTACTGTGCCTTTTTAATCGGGATCCTGAGCTACATGAGATTAAAAATTTACATGCTCACTAGCGCCTCCTAGTGGTGGCATTTGAAATCAAACTGTCACTCATCCATAAGCCCTTGATATACCAAACATCTTTGCCGAAGACACTATATTTCTAAGTAATAAGGGTCCAGAGATACATAATATATAATATTTACGTGCTCACTAGCGCCACCAAGTGATGAAATTTCAAATTTAACTGCGAATCATCCGTAAGTACCAAACAACTTTGTCGAAGACACCATCTTTCTAAGTTATCAGGTTCCCGAGATACATAGGATAAAATGTTTATTTGCTCACTAGCGCCGCCTAGTGGTGGAATTTCCAATTAAACAGCCAATAATCTGTAAACCGTTTACCTACCAAACAACTTTACCGAAGACACCATCTTTCTAAGGCATCAGGATTCTGAGATATAAGATATGACATGAAATTGCTCACTAGCGCCGCCTAGTGGTGAAATTTGAAATTAAACTGCGAATCATCCGTAAGTCCTTGACCTACCAAACAACTTTGTCAAAGACACCATCTTTCTAAGTAATCAGGATCCCGAGATACATAGGATATAAAGTTTATTTGTTCACTAGCGCCGCCTAGTGGTGGAATTTCCAATTAAACGGCCAATAATCTGTAAGCCGTTGACTTACCAAACAACTTTGCCTAAGACACCATCTTTCTAAGACATCAGGATCCTGAGATATAAGATATAACATGATATTGCTCACTGGCGCCGCCTAGTGGACGTATTACGAATCAACTTTGTCAGCATCAAGTAGCCCATGGAATTTACAACAACTTTGCCAAAGGCAGTCCTCCTCTAAACAATCAGGATCCTTAGATATTTCAGAATGTATGGGTGTTGTACAAAGTACAACGCGCGACTGCTCGCGTTACAAAAATCAGCGCGAGTACTGAAAGGTTAACATTGCTTTAGAGAGTGTAATAAGGAGAGCGGGGAAAAACACGAGTGAAACGATTTTGACGAAGTCCGTTCCGCTGCTTGGATACGCTGATGATATATCATTGATCGAAAATTTGAGACGATGGTGGAAACGTACATCCGACTGAAGAATGAAGCAAACCGGATTAGCCTTGAATGTGTCGATCAACGATCAACGATCAAATCTGACTATATGTCAATGGTTGCTACTCCGTGATTGATCTGAGCTGGTACCAATTGCACTGAGATCCAAATGAATAAGGGCTGGGACACTCCACTTATTCTCAAAGTGCAATTCTAGCAGCTCATACATTTTTGGATCAATAACGGCGCCGGCCACGTCCTTATAGTCAGTTGGGAAGGGAAAGGAATGTTAGAGTGTGCTGGTTGTTGCTACTAAAGACCGAGATCACCTCTGCATCCCCACAACCAGCACGGACTGGGGTATTTGTTAGACTGAAAGGATGGGAGATCTGGGAGTCACCGTTGGGTCGGTGATGCGATCCATGGATATGGGGTTATTTATAGTGTTCGTAAGGTGATAGATTGTGTGGTGAATGAGGTGAATAAGGTCAAGCGGCACAGCACGCTTTGGTTGCATAACTTGTAGGCGTTATATACACTGTGCTGTGAGTGGAAATTGGAAGGGAGGGAAACGACTTTTTTCCAATTCGTTTCTGGTTCTAGCGATGGCTATGAACATATGAATATACATGAGTTGTATATATAGAGAAGAGAGAGAGAGGAAGTGGATAGAAAGATACAAAGGAACGGGCCAGGGATTGAACCCATGACCTTCTGCATATGAATCAGAAGCGGTAGCCACTAGACCACCAAGCCCGTCGTAAACCGGATTAGCCTTGAATGTGTCGAAGACAAAGTACATGATGGCAAAGGGCTCCAGGAAAGAATCACCGCGCCCACCACTCCGAATTTCTATCGATGGTTAAAATTGAGGCGGATGAAGAATTCGTGTACTTGGGCTCACTGGTGACCGCCGACAACGACACCAGCAGAGAAATTCAAAGACGCATTGTGGCAGGAATTCGAGCTGTACGATCGAACAAAGCTCGCCGTCACACGAAGTCAACTATCCACAAAGCGCTGATTAGACCGGTAGTCCTCCATGGGCATAAAGCACGGACGCTACATGCAGAGGACCAACATGCCCTTGGAGTTTTCGAACGAAAGGTGTTGCGTACCATCTACGGTGGAGTGCCGGGTGAAAACGGGAATTGGAGAAGGCGAAAGAATTACGAACTGCATCAGCTGCTGAGAGAATCAACTATCGTCTACAACGCGAACATCGGGAGGCTGAGGTGGGCGGGTCACGTCATCAGGATGTCGAATAGCAACCCGATTAAAATGGCCCTCGAGAGTCATCCGACCGGTACAAGAAGACGTGGGTCGATCAAGTGGAGGACGATTTGCGGATCCTTCGCATAGTGCGGAGACACACAGCCATGGACCGAGTACAATGGAGACGACTCCTACGTACAGCAGAGGACACTCAGGCCTTAGTCTGACCAGTAAGGGGAGGTATGTATGTAAGCTTGAAACAACATTACTCTCAATCCTATATTAACTCGGTTCGTTATGTCATGCCACCCCATTGGACTAATTTTCTTCGATGGGATTACTGATTATTTTGCAGCATTCCGTTCATAAATCATAAAAACCCACCTGTTTCCACGTAAACATTTGGCCAATTTTTCATGATTCAGTATCGAATCAAACATTATACTAATGAAGTACCGTACCTACCCATTCACCACTGGGTACTGTTATCCTCAATCCTTTGCGGAGCCACCATTGAAGACCGAATTTTTATTCCGGTGGTGCTTTTCCTCAGCCGACGCCAGCGGATCCCACAAAACAGGCACTCGCTCTGTTGGTCGCCCGGCAGATAGAGCCAGAATTAATGCGAGGAAAATTTTCATAAATTCCATCCGATGACACCTTTTCGAATGCTGCTGAGCCTTATAAGAGGCTCCCGACCCGCCCGGGCAAGAACGACGAGAGCGGAAACGGGTGCCAAAGTCATACATTAAAGTGTGGGTCATTTGACCTTTCGTCGTCGGTGGTGTGGAGCGGTCGGTGGTGCCGTTATGAAAAATGGAGAACCGCTTTGGGGGAAATCACAGCCGAGCCAACCGAGAATATATCACATTTCGGTTGGTGTTTGTCGCCTTTTTTTCTTGCTGGCGGGGTTGGAAGATGGAATGGAAGGAATTCGGTATATTTTGTGGATTCTGGTGGGCAGCAGAGTCAACCGAATCACAGTAGGAGGCGACAAAAATGTCGCACTCTGCTCGATAGGAGTGTTCCGTCATGAATTCTAAATGCGGGGGCGCAGACACAAGCTGCTATTCATGGCGATCGATTTTTTATTGATATTTGAGGATGCTTGAGGCTATTTGTGACCCAAATCTATTTTGGGTGCGTTCTTTAATAATCAGTTTAAAGAAGAGTGTTAAAATGTTAGAAAAATTGAATTTGCAGAGGAGATTTCTAGCCTACAGTTGCATTCACTATAAACAACACTTATAGTTTCAAGATCTGTATTTCCAAACGAGGATAAGCAGCTCTGCTACCATAAGCCACCATTTCAAATAAACAACTAATAGTAGTTTCAAATGAGGGACCCAGAATCAAAGGGGTGTAAGTGACCATTTTGTCCATTTAGAGCTGAGCATATCAAAACATTCTTCAGATTTCAAGCTTTCAGGATATTTTTTTAAGATTTTTTTTGCGATGATTAGAAAACTCACAATAAATCATAGAAAATTGAGTCGATTTTGAAACTCCATACATTTTGTATGGAATGAATAATTGATGAAAAACATAAGATCTCATTTACTCGTAAGTGTTTTTTTGTCACTTACACCCCTTTGACTAACCCCCTCAAATATTTTCAGTGAAATTTACTGCGTTGTGCATAATTGACTGATGAAAATTGAAACAGTTTATTCTCTTCAACTCTTTGAACCTTGTTTCCAGATCTACTTTGTCATATGCGCTAATTCCCGTCACATCAGACGAGAAATAGCTAATAATTACATATATTCCAATTTACCTTTGCCAATGGCTTATCAGATGGAAGCAAAAAGATGCATTTTACTGCTACATAATGGAGCAAAGGTTGTTTAATTAATAAAATTAATCAAAAATATGTATATGCTAACAACAAATTGCCTTCGTCTAAGGAGGATGCAATCACATGTGTGCGTCAATTTCTGCTTACGAAATATCGTATTTTACAACCACAGATAAAAATTTCATCGTTGCACTGTGATGGTGTCTTATGATCTGGTGTCACAAAAATTACCAAAGACAACGCCGCAGAAATTGCCAAAAAACATCAATACGTCATTTCCGAAAAAAATAATCAATGAATTACTGAACAAGGTTCAGAACACAAAACAACAATCCCGAACATATTTATTAAGATACTTTCGAAAAATACTCCAAAAGAAATCTTACGGGAATAGATCAATTATCAAAGGAATTGTCTTTGAAATTTCCAAGGAACTTGCTGTAGAAAATTCCATAGGCATTGCCAGAGAATTTCACAACAAATGGGCCAATGAAATTGCAGAAAGAAATAAAAACAAAAATGCTGGAGGAAATTATATAGTAAGTGTCAAATAAGTTGTCAAAAAAATTTCTAAATGAGTTTTCATCAAATACAAAGAACGAATACTGAAAGAAATTGCAAAATGAAAACAAGTCACTTGTACAGAGGTTTACACTAGTTTACAGCATTTTACAAGGCTGGCCATTTGAAATAGATTTCTTTTCTATTTTTAAGCAATGTTGCTTCATCCATACATCTCATTCTCCGTAATCAATGCTCAGATTGAGCTGAGTTTTATACTGTAACTCGCTACAATCTTATATTCCAGATACACGTTGAGAAAGAATTTTAAAGTTGTATTGATCGTTTAAACAAAGCACAAATCTTCATAATTTTTTGAAAATTTTGCTAAAATTTAGGGAGTTTGTCGCGTTTACTCACCAATATCATCAATCCACTTCCATCAATCTGACGCAAAAAATGTGTTCAGATGGTTGAAACATATGAAATATTCAGCTTTTTTTTCATGCAAAAGGATTGAAAAACAACGCAAAATATTCGAATTTAAGTAAATTCAATATTAAAAAAAAAATGTGGCACTCAATTTTCTAGTCTAGTCTAGTCTAGTCTACACATACACAGCCATTCATTGAAAGAATCCTGGAAAATGATAGAATCGACTAATTCTACCATTTTTCTTGTCATTATTAATGTTTGCAGTACATTGGAAATGCATTACAAGCATTAAAGCGGCCAGGCCTACTGTGCAGCGTTATTGTTTTTAAAATAAAGCCATTAAGTGGGGACATCTCGTACCAACCACTCAGCTTTTAAGAAAGCAAAATAAGTGAAAATCGATGGGGGTGACGATGCTAAGAAGGTTAATGTCACCCCTTGGTCCTTCGCTTCCTGGGATGGAACACAGGTATTTGGTCCGTGTTCTGGCCCTAATGCCTAGGCTTAAGCGCCTTTACTCGCTCTCTGAAATGAAACAAACTGGGTGCGTGGGAAACGTTGCGTAACTAAAAAATAGTTTTCGAAGTGCCCCCTTAAGAAAAAAAAAGGAAAATGTAGTTTGAAACGGTCTCACCGATTTATCTGGAAACTGCTGTTCCTCGGTGTTAAGGGCAACGTCATTACAGCGCAGTCAGGTTTGCTCCTCGTCTCACCACCGTCGCGCACGCAGTCAGCCAGCATTGGAACACAAATCAGCACCGCGCCCGTCCAAACACAAATTCTCACACAATGATAAATATCCCAATTTTGAAGTAGTTTCACTTTAATCACAACTCTCTCGGACAACTTTATTCGGCACCGCCCAAACACTCACGATAAATACGGAAAATGAAAAAGATTTGCAGGATTTTGGAACGAAAAAACCTAATACTATCACGAATTATTCTTTTCAAAACGATGCCCAAATCGACAGTCCAGACAAATGTCACGCACACTTATCAAACGAAACACTTCCGGATGGCGTAGCTCTACCAGCTCTACTCTTACCCCACGCGGAAAAACGTTAACCTTTCGAAACTTTCACTTGTGGCATCGGAACTGCAATCACAGTATCTACGCAAACACGACTCGTAAACCTCGCCGGATGGCGTAGCACCACCAGCCGTTTCACGATTCGGAAGGGCAATTCCAAACAACGCGGAAATGAGAAAAACACAAAAAAAAATGTAGCACTCAATTTTCAATAAAAAACTTAAAAACTGTTCTACTCAAACATTTTTTAGCTTTGTCTCAAAATTAACACGTAATTATGTGTCAAAAATTTTGTTCGTTGATAGAAGTTAACGACTTTCGTTTTATTTTGTAAACTAGTGTTATCAAAGGAATTACCGGAAAAATTTCTGAAAGATTTTATCTTACTAACCTAAGGGGAGTTCAAATAATTTGCTGAAAGAAATCAGAAAATGATCAAGGAATTCTTAAATGAATTACTAAATGAATTCTGTAAGAATAACCAAACCAACACAAAAAAAAAACTCCCAAAGAAATACTGAAAGAGTTCCCTGGATATTCGCCAAGCGAATTGCTGGATAATTTCTCAAAATAAAAACCTATGAAACTCATGAACTAATTTCCAAACAAAAGCTCAATTGAAATGCTGGATGGTGTTTCGAAGCAAGTGCTGAATCAATTACCAAAATAATTTCTGAAACAGTTTCCAAAGACTTTGCACAACAAAAAGTATAAAGGAACTCCTAGAAAGTTTTCAAGCGAAACGTCTAGAAATTTTACATTAGAATTTTCAAAGAGACTTCCCAAAGACTTAAAAAGAAAAAAAAAACGAAGCTTTCATTTTCCTGAGTCGCTATACTGAAACCAGCATATTTTGAAATAGTTCAGAATGTGAAATATTCACATTCATGAATCCGTATTTGTAAAGGAACTCCTGAGGGAATTCTCGAAGGAGCTTCTGCAGAAATCCAAGAAATACTCTAAGAAACTCCTTAGGGAATCTCAGAAAGAACTCCTTGAAAAATCACAGAAGAAACCAGGAGGAACTGCTGGAGAAATTCTTAAAAAAAGAAATACTAAGGAAATTCTTGACGAATCCAAGTAGAAACTTCTTGTGGATTCCCAGATTTAATTCCTGGAGGAACACCAGAAAAAACTGCTGGAGTATTTTCAGCAGAAAATCCAGGGGGTCAACGGAAGGAACCTCTGGAGAACTGTCAGAAAGAACTCTTAGATCAATCTCTGAAGGCACTCTTGGAGGAATTCCAGAAGGAGCTTCTGAATGAATCTAAGATAGAGCTCTAGGAGGAATCTGAATTCGATAGGAAAATCAGAAGGAATTCATGGAGGAATTCAGAAGGCACTTCTGAAGAAATGCCTGAAGCAATTGCTGGAGGACTATCACTCTGCAGCAGCCGAATTCACTGGAATTTTTTACTAACTGAAGTTTACTCATGCCCATGGTTTCAGCTCATGGCTGTATATATATACATATATATATATATATATATATATATATATATATAAATAAAAAGAATAATAGAATAAATGGCATTTTTAAAGTGATGGAGACTCATGGTCATTCCATACGTATATGAGCACAAAACTAGAAATTTTAGAAACATGCAGTACAAAAATGACCTAAAACATTTCTATTTTTTTGTATGTTATGTAAAAAGAGTTAAACTTTCGTAAAAAAATATAAAAAATATAGTCGTGTGCTGTCCAACATTGTAAAAGTCATAAAAACTGATATTTTAACCATATTTGCATACACTTAAACCTCCATTTAGGGTGAATCCATTTAGGTAATATCTATTTAGGTCCCTCCATTTAGGTACCTAAATAGAATCTGATTGTGTTCAGAGCAGTTGGTTTAGTGGAATTAGGTTGCAAGTGGAGTTAAGGGGAGTTCATGCCCTGGGGGGAACAATGAGGGGGATGGGGTTGGTTTGGGACTGTTTAAAGTTTCCTAAGAACTTTCTTGAGCAACCTGAATCGTTTAAGAAACGCTTTGAAACGCAGCTGAAATCTCTCTGAAGCTTACTTAAGAGCTGTGATTCAAAATGTAGGCCCCCTAATCTCCTCACAAATTCCCCGGCAATACTCCTGAGACCCTCCGAAATCCACTAAAAAGCCTGTGTGACGCCTCTAAAACGCGTCAAAAATCGTTTGAAGCTTCCTAAAACACCCTCGAATTCCCCTTAAAACCCCATTGGACCCCATGTAACGCACATGAGACACTCAGAAACTCCAAAAAACACCGACGTAGCGCCTGAATAACGCCTCTGAAACTCGCCTAAAATCATCTGAAGCTGGCTGAAATGCCTTCGAAATTCCCCTAAAACGCTCTCGGATCCCATGTAACGCATCTGAGACCCTCAGAAAACCCCGAAAACACCTTCGTAACGCCTGAGTAACGCCTGTGAAACTTACTAAAAATCACCTGAAGCTTTCTGAAATGCCTTCGAAATTCCCCTAAAACCCTCTCGGATCCCATGTAACGCATCTGAGACCCTCAGAAAACCCCGAAAACACCTTCGTAACGTCTGAGCAACGCCTCTGAAACTCACTAAAACCACCTGAAGCTTTCTGAAATGCCTTCGAAATTCCCCTAAAACCCTCTCGGATCCCATGTAACGAATCTGAGACCCTCAGAAACCCCCGAAAACACCTTCGTAACGCCTCTGAAACTCACTAAAAATCGCCTGAAGCTTTCTGAAATGCCTTCGAAATCTCCCTAAAACCCTCTCGGACCGCATGTAACGCACCTGAGACCCTCGGAAACCCCCAAAAACGCCTACGTAACGCCTTAGTAACACCTCTGAAACTCGCCAAAAATCATCAGAAGCTGTCTGAAATGCCATCAAAAGCCCCCTAAAAGCCCCTCGGATCCCATATAACGTACTTGATGTCCTCAGAAACTGAGTAATGCCTTTGAAACTCGCTCAAACCTCTGAAGCTGTCTGAAATGCCTTCGAAATTCCCCTAAAACCCTCTCGGACCCCATGTAACGCATCTGAGACCCTCAGAAACCCTCGAAAACACCTTCGTAATGCCTGAGTAACGCCTCTGAAACTCACTAAAAATCATCTGAAGCTTCTGAAATGCCTTCAAAATCCTCCTAAAACCCCCTCGGACCGCATGTAACGCACCTGAGAACCTCGGAAACCCCCAAAAACGCCTACGTAACGCCTTAGTAACGCATCTGAAACTCGCCAAAAATCCTCTGAAGCTTTTAAAACCCTATCGGACGCCATGTAACGCAACTGAGACTCTTCCAAACTCCCCGAAAATACCCCTGAAGCCCCCCCCCCCTTGGTGCAACGCCTCTGGCACCCCCCCCCCCCCTCCAGAAATTCCCATGATGTCCCTCTGAAACCCCACTTGGCCCCCTTTAAATCTCCAGGTCACTCGTCCTTCTTAAATTTCTTTGAAATCTGCAAATCCATTTAGGTAATGAATCCATTTGAGTAAAAATTCTATTTAGGTAGTCCGACTCGTTACCTAAATGGAGGTTTTGGTGTATTAAAGTTAACTTATTTTGTTACGCAATATTTTTTCCTAAAACTAGAACTAATAATCTTTTCTTCATTCGTAAAAAAATTGAAAATCGACTGTTTCAAAAGATATGACGGTTCGAATGTTAAAAAAAAGAAATGTCCTTTTTTGGACCACCCTATTTTTAAAATGACCACCCTAATGGTGGAACAAAAAAACACAGGTCTAATTATTTTCGGTAACGATCATTCATACCGAATTCGAGCAATATCGGAGCACTTTTATTTCCAAGTCTCTTTTTTTTTTGTTGGAATGACTGAGCACTTACAACACTAACGTCGATACTTTAGTTTTCAATATTTAGAATTGAAAAAGCAGATCCCTGCTGAACTGTGGAAATGGTACAAACTATAAAGCATTTTGTACATCATCGGTAATAAATTATTTTAACTAGTTATACAAATTGGTTACAATGATCACTGTAATTCTCGCTTTACCGATAGACGAAAAACACTGGAAACTCATTTTGAACCCTTGAAACTGAATGATCATTACTCCATGTTGATGCAGCCTACCACCATCCTCCATTTATCCCATTCATATCGCTCGCATGAGCTCACCCCATTCAGGAGAAAAAAAAGCTTTTCTCTTTAATCCTTTACCCACGCTTCTCGCCCATTACCAGCACTTATCGGTAGGCTTTCAATACTTCCGGCCCCAGCTATCGATAAGAAACCCATTCGCTCGCAGCTCCATCAGATCAACCCACATATCGTTGCTGGCTCTGGCCGTATGGTTTGCTTGGCTAGGCATAACCTCTGCTCAAGATGCATGGGAACCGTCGTCCTCGTCGTCGTACCTACATATGCCTAGTTTTGCTCAGGAAAGAATTACTGATCCGAGGATGTAATGTGTGGTGCTCTCGACTTGACTATGGGAAAGCTGCCGAGAGGTTAAACGTTTGTACACATGGAGACGTACGTACGTCGGTATGCACGCTACTACAGACCAAGTAAGTAGGATGTGGATAGGTTGCTCTAGTGGAAAAGTAGAAGGAGTACTTACTGCGATATACTGCCAGCCTTTATTCACCCGCACCAGCAGGGCTTCCTCGTCAATTATGTAGGCAAGCGTTCCGACGGGGCTCGTAGAAGACATCTGTGGATATAAATTAGGGAGGAAAAATAAAAGAATCGTGAGAAAGAGAAGGAGAGAGAGAGAGTGACTTTTCGGAAGGGTTTTTTTTTCGGGGGCAAAGTCCGGGGCGTAAGCTTGTGGGACTTTGCGGATAAGACTTGACACACTGTCCGTCCAGTCAGGGTCCGGAGTCAGTTTCGGTTTCGGTCAGTTGGTCGGTTGCACTTTGTGCATGACGACGACAACGTCGACCGGCGTGGATGCGGAAAAAGTGTGCATTTATTATTCATGATAAGGTCTTATTTATGTTTGCGTTGTGCTTGTATGGTGTACACATGTAGGATACACGTCACACCGGAGGGCTGATGATGACCGGTGGCGGTAAGATGTTGATAAGCTTGTGCGAGTAGCTTTCGGGTCGTTTGCAGGAAGTTCGTTGGAGTATGTAGACTACACGGAGAAATCAAACTACCTAATTTTTGGGTCGATTTTACTCAAAGCTGAGTATATCGAATAAACTAGTTACCCAAAATTAGGTTGTTTTCCTTCTTTCCCTCACCGTCAAAAACAAACAGAGATGCATCTACCCAACGGGGGTCCTTGAGCCCAATAAGCCAATTTTGGGTAAATGCAGGTTTACTCAAATTTGGGTTGAATGAGGGGGGGTCTTGGGTTGAATTTACCTACTCTTAAGTAAATGTTTTTGCTGGAGGTGAAGGCAATTTACATTGGCGTAACTAGGATTTTTTCCTGGAGGGGGCCCAGGGGGGGCCTGACCTGAAATGAATTTTAAGCGGGATGGGCGCCCGATATGTGAATATGCTAATCAGTATTGTAGTTTTGAGTAATCAAAATGACTGTTTCAGATGTGTTCATAGTTTTGTAAACTATATGAGTACGAACAATTCCTCCAAGATTTTTTTCCATAGCTTAATTCAGTGATTCCATCTTGGCTTCTTCCAGAAATTCAATCAAGAATTTATCTAGGGATTCCACTAGACATTTTTTCGGGTATTTGTCCTGGGATATCTTTAGAGGTTTCTCCAGTAATTGTTCCAGTGCTTTTTTCGAAGTTTCCTTCAGGAATTTCTCCAGAGATCCTTTAAGGTATTTCTGCAGGTATTCAGAGATTTCTACAGGGATATCTCCATATATGCCTTCCAAAATTCCACTAGAGATTGCTCCAATAATTACATCTGGAATGATTCGAAGTATTTCTGCAGGAATGTATTCCAGAAATTTCTTTAGAAAATTTTACTTAGAGATTCTTAAAAAACACTCCAAGAATTGCTTGAAAAATTTGTACAAAAAAACCTTTAGGGATCCTAGTTTTTTTTATCTGTATTAACGAGATTTTTATAGCCCTAGGCTAGTTCATCTCGGGACCCACAGTCTACTTCCCTTCCGAAGGAAGAACTCACATTTTGCAAGTTTGTCGGGAGTGGGATTCGATCCCAGGTCCTCGGCGTGATAGTCAAGTATTCCATTCAACAATTACTGCAGACATTGATTTCTTCATATGTTTATCCAGGAATATTCCTACAAAAATTCTTCCAGGTATTCGCTAAGAAAGCTCTCCTGAGATTCCATAAAGAGTTCCTAATGGGGCTTGCTTCCGGGATTCCTCATCGGGTTTCTTCAGAAACTACTTCAAGAGTTCCTCCAGGGATTCACCGGAAATTTCTTCTGTTATTCTTACAAAAACGAATTCCGAGATTATTTTAAACATTTCTAGAAGAACTCTTATTGGGATTCCTTCAGAAACTCCCGCAGGAATTCATCCAGGATTTCAGGATTTCCTCAGGAATTTCAGCGGTTTCTTCAGTATTTCCCCTGAGAATTCTTCAGAAAATCCTCCTGGAATTCCCTCAGAAATCGAACTTTGTATTTCATCAGGAATGAATCTTGAGATTCCTCCAGGAACTCCTTCGGAAATTCCTCCCGGATTTTTTCAAGAATTATTCCAGGTATTCCTCCTGGCATGCCTCTAGGATTTCATTCAGGCATTTCTCCAGAGACTTCTGCAAGAGTTCTACCAAGAATTTCTCCAGGTATTACCCCAGGTATTTCCTCAAGAATTACTCCAGGAACTTATTCAAGTTTGGATCCAGGAATTCTTTCATGAATTCCTCCGAAAATTCTTCCAGGAATTTCTTCTCTAGGGTTTCCTCTGCACATTCCTCCGGGATTCCGGAATGCTGGCTTTCTCAGTCTTGGGTAAATCAAACGGGAAAAGCAAAACTTGCCGTTTTGATTTACCCAAAACTGAGAAAGCCAGCATTCCGGAATCAATATATTCCAGTCGTACTCACCCAGCACATTCCTCCAGGATTTATTTCATGGATCCCTCCAGGAATTCCACCAATGATTATTGCAGTAATTCCTACAGAAAATCCTCCTGGAACTCTACCAGAAACTCCTTTCTGAGTTCCTCTAAAATTTTCTCCAGGAATTCCTTCAGAAATTTCTCCATGGATTCCTTCCAGAATTCCTCTAGAAATTCATTCAGGGATTCTCAAGATATTTATTTAGGGATTCCTCCTGCAGTTCTTCCATGAACAGTTCCACGGATTTTCCCCAAGATTTCCTATAGAGATTTGTCCAGGAATTCCTCCTGAGGTTCTCCCAGAAATTATTTCAGGGATTCCTCCATGTTTTTTTGCAAGAATTTCGCCAGTGATTCTTCCAAGTAATTCTCTAGAAATTCCTCTAAGGATGCCTCCAGGAATTCCTTAAGAGGTTACTTAAGTATTACCTCAAGAATCTCTTCAGAAAGTCCTCCAGGAATTGATCCAGGAACTCCCATAGGAATTCCTTCAGAAATAACTACCGCAATTCCTTCAGGAATTCCTCCTGGAATTCCTCCAAAAATTCCTCTGGGAATTCCTATAGAAATTTCTCTTGGATTTTCTACAGAAATTTCACTTGGAGTTCCTTCAGAAATTTCTCCATGGATTCGTTCCAGAATTCCTCTAGAGATTCTTCCAGGAATTCATTCAGGGATTCTCAAGATATTCATTTAGGGATTCCTCCTGCAGTTCTTCCATGAATAGTTCCACGGATTTTCCCCAAGATTTCCTATAGAGATTTGTCCAGGAATTCCTCCTGAGGTTCTGCCAGAAATTGTTTCAGGGATTCCTCCAGGTTTTTTTTTTGCAAGAATTCCCACAGAGATTCTTCCAAGTAATTCTCTAGAAATTCCTCTAAGGATGCCTCCAGTAATTCCTCAAGAGGTTACTTAAGTATTAGTAATTACGTATTACCGCAAGAATCCCTTCAGAAAGTCCTCCAGGAATTGATCCAGGAACTCCCATAGGAATTCCTCCATTAACTGCTTCCTAAATTTCTCTGGAGATTCTTCCAGGAATTCATTCAAGAATTCTTTCAGGAATTCATTCAAGAATTCTTCCAGGGATAGTTCCAAGGAATTTCCACAAAAAATCCTTTACAGATTAATCCAGGAATTCTTCCTGGGATTCCGCAAGGAATTTATCCAGAACTTCCTGCAGGAATTTGTCCAGAACTTTCCAGGCATTCCTCCTGAGGTTTCTCCAGAAATTGCTTCAGGGATTGCTCCAGGGATTTTTCAAAGAATTTTCCCAGGGATTCTTCCAAGAATTTCTCTAGAAATTTCTCTAAGGATTCTTCTAGGAATTTTTCAAGAGGTTTCTTTAGAAATTTCTCCTGGGAGTTTCTCCATGGACTCATCCCGGGATTTCTTCAGCAATTAATCTAGAGATTGCTTCGGGAGTTCTTCTAAAAACTCCAAACTCCACTAGATTGCTCCCAGAATACTTCTGAAAACTCCACCAGGAACTCATCTAGAAATGTATCCAGAGATTACTCCAGGCATTAGTTCAGGAATTTCTCCAGGGATTTTTCAACGAAATTCCCCTGGCCTTCCTCCAGGGATTTCTTAAGGAATTTCTCGAGAGATTCCTCCAGGAATTAATACACGCATGTCTCCAGGAATTTATCCAGGAGATACTCCAGGCATTCCTCCAGAAGTTCCTCCAGAGATTTCTATAAAGATTCCTGCAGGCATTAATCCAGGATTCCTTCAGAAATTACTACCGCAATTTCTCCAAGAATTTATTTAGAAAATCCTCCAGGGATTCATTTAGAAATTACCCCAAGAATTCCTCCCGGAGTTTATCCAAGAAATATTCCAATAATTCTTCCTGGGATTCCTGAATGATTTCCTCCTGAGATATCTCTAGGAATCCCTTCAAATATTTCTTCAGGAATCCTCCAGGAAATCCTCAAGGGATTCTTTTAAAAATTTCCCCTCAAATTATTTCTGGAATTTTTTCAAGAATTATTCCAGGTATTCCTCCTGGCATTCTTCCAGGGACTCCTCCAGGAGTTCTACCATGATTTTCACCAAAAATTACCCCAGGTATTTCTTCAGGAATACTTTCGGTAATTTATTCAGGAATGGATCCAGGAATGGATCCAGGAATTCCTCCAGGAATTTCTTCGGAAATTCGTACAGCAATTCCTTCAGGAATTGTTTCAGGAATTCCTCCAGAAATCCTTCCAGGGTTTCCTCCAAGAATTAATTCAGGAATTTCTTCTCCACGGTTTCCTCTACACATTCCTCCAGGAATTATTTCATGGATTCCTCCAGAAATTCCTCCGATGATTTCTCCAGTAATTTTTCCAGAAATTCCTTCTGAAATTGCTCCTGTAAGTCCTCCAAAAATTCATCTGGAAATTTCTCCTGGAACTCCATTAGAAATTCCTCTCAGAATTCCTCTAGGAATTTCTCTAGGAATTTCTTTAGGAATTTCTCTATGAATATATTCAGAAATTTCTCCATGGATTACTTCCAGAATTTCTCTGGAAATTCTTCCAGTAATTCATTGAAGGATTCCTCAAAGAATTGATTAAGGGATTCCTCCTGGAATTCATCCATGAATAGTTCCATGGAATTTCCCCTAGATTTCCTATAAAGATTTGTCCAGAAATTCCTCCTGAAATTCCACCTGGAACTTGTCCGGAAGTTCCTCCAGGAATCCCTCCTAAGGTTCCTCCAGAAATTTGTTTCAGGGATTTCTCCAGGGTTCTTTCCAAGAATATCTCCAGGGATTCTCCTCTGGGAATTCCTCAGAAATTACTACCGCAGTGTCTCCAGGGGCTCCTCAAGAAATTCCACCATGATTTACCGTAGGTATTTCTTCAGAAATTCCTACAGGAATTTCTTCAGTAATTGATCCAGGAATCCCTCCAGGAATTTCTTCGGCAATTCCTACAGCATTCCTCCAGGAATTTCTGCAGGAAATCCTTTGGAGATTGCTTCCGATATTCTATCAGGAGATTCTTCAGGAAATTCTATAGGATTTTTTCTAAGGGATTCCTCCGGAAATTCTTTCAGGTTTCCTCTAGGAATTAATCCACGAGTTTCAACTCCAGGGATTCCTCTAGGAATCCGTCCAGGAGTTATTTCACGGGTTCTTCTAAAAATTCCACCAGGAATTCCTCCAAGAATATACCAGAAATTCCTGCAGGGATTCCTCTAAGGATTCTTCCGTGAGATTCCTCCAAGAATTCCTCCTGGAATTCCTCCAGCAATTCCTCTGGGAATTCTTCTAGAAATTTATCTTGGAATTTCATCAGAAATTTCTCTAATGCTCCAGGCATTACTCCAGGAACTTCTCCAGGGATGCCTCTTTCAGAAGTTTATCCATTAACTTTGGAGCCAAGGGCTGAAAGTCTCTTTAAAAAAGACAAATCAATCAATCAATCCATTAACTTTTCCAGGGAATCCGCCAGGAATTTGTCCAAAAAATTTTCTAGGATTTCCTCCAGAAATCCATCTTGGAGTTGCTGAGAAAATTTGCTTATGATTTCACAAAAAAATGAGCCTATGATGCTTCGTTCTATGATTTTTCAAAATAGGTGGTGTCCGTGGAAAATTTTTGATTTTCACTGGAGTTTTCCGGAAAATTAGGCGACCCTGATTTTTTTCAATTTAGTTTTTCAATTATATATGATTCCTACCTAATTTCATTAACCTTCAGAAACTTCATACTAATTTGTACGATAAAAAAAAAAATCTCCTAATGCTCCAGGCATTAGTCCAGGAACTTTTCCAGAGATTCCGCATGGAATTTTTCAAGAAGGTTCTCCCGGATATCCTCCAGAAATACATCTAGGAACTCCTCCTGTGATTTCTTGAACAGTTCCTCCAGGAATGCATCCAGAAATTGCTCCAAGGATTCATCTAAAAAATTTTTCAGTAATTTCTACAGCGATTTCTGATGCGGATTCTTCAGATTTTTTTTCCCTGAAATTCCTAGCATAATTGCTCTTCAGATTCCTCCAGGAATTTATCCAGGGATTCCTCAAGGTATACTTTCACAAATTACTCCAGGAATTCCTGCAGGTATTGCTCCGAGAATTCTTGTAATGATTTCTTCCGAAATTTCTTTCGGGATTTTTTTTTTAATTTATTCAGCGGTTAGTATAAAAATTACAGTATTCCGATTATAATGTTTTTCAGGGATTCACCCCAGGGTTTTCTTAGGATTATTTGTAGATTTTTTGAATAATTTGAAGGATTTCTAGAGGAATTCCTCGAACGATTTGTATTGAAATTCTTTTAGATAATTTTAGAGGGACATAGAAGCCAAGAAATTCTCCAAGAAGTCATCCAGGAATTCTTTCATAATTATCTCATGAATACCAAGTCTTTTACAAGTCCAATCATGAATACCTTCAAACTTACGATTACATCTTGCAGCACCAGCTTTTAAATATATTAAAACTTCCTCAATGACCATTTGAATTTGTGCGTTGCTTGATAGACGCAAAAATACCTCTGGCCCACGAAATAAAAGAAATTAATAGTGACCGACTAGAAATCACCTCCATCATGGTTTTAATGAATACACTCGCGTTTACGCTTCAGCTACGTACATCTATTCTCACTAGGAATTCACAAACTTTTGCTGGAATTCCATTGCAAATTCAACCAGAGTTTTTTCCCACATGATACTTGATTTCCATAAATAAGCACTTAACCATATTTTGCAGTAATGCTGCTAGAATATTCAAAGATTCTTAAAGATGCCCATCCAGGAATTTCTGGAAATTATCATTTAGATTTAATTTCTCAGCGATTTAAAAAAGAAGATGTACAAAGTATTGCTTTTTATATAATTCTGATTACATATATAATATTTCCAAACAAAACTTACTAATTACATAGAATATTTTGGACAATGATCTTGTAAAGAGTGACAAGATGAGAATTGTCTCCAATAACTGTCAATTTAAACACATATTATGCCAAATAAATTTCTATTACTGTACGTGCGGTTGAAACCCGGAATTTTCGACTAGCGAAGTTGGATTTTTCTCCAAATCCATGCGTCGGACCTAACTTCGGAAGTGGTGCGCTGTATAGCTGTTTGCTATACAGCGCACCACTTCCGAAGTTAGGTCCGACGCACGGATCTGGAGAAAAATCCAACTTCGCTAGTCGAAAACTCCGATTTTCAACTAAATTGAGAATATAGATCTATGTTTGTCACCACGACAGTGGTTTTCAGATTTTTTCTATTTTCCATATATAAAGTCACGAAAAATTTCTGGGGGGGGGCCTGGCGGATTCTGGGGGGGGGCCTGGCCCCCCTGGCCCCCCCTCTAGTTACGCCAATGGCAATTTACCTAGTGTGAGTTTAATCGATTTACTCAAATTTGGCTTATTGGGCCGAACTATGGGATTGCGTCAAAAGAACTCAATTTTGGGTAGTTTGGCGGTTCCGTGTAGTGCAGTGCAGTGGTCAGAAGGTTGGTTGGAAGTGACCAGGCTCTGGTTGATATATTGTTATTTCTGTTGAAATCTTCAAGCCGAACGTAGGAGGCTTCATATAAAAGCAGACCAAGTTTATGTTCAACTTATAAACGTTACTCTGATCTCCTGGCAAAATACACATTTGAATCGATTTGAATCAACTTAGAAATCGATAACCACGAATGATTTCCGGTAGAAATTTTAAGAGTGTTTTTAGGATCTACCAAATATTATTTTTTTGCCAATTTGGGAACGTCCATAAATTACGTCACGCTTTGAGGGGGGAGGGGGGGTTTCGCAAAGCGTGACAACCCATACAAAAATTTCAGAGGCCCCATACAAAAAGTGTGACATAGGGGGGAGGGGGGGGGGGGTTGAAAAAGCTCGATTTTTGCGTGACGTAATTTTTGGACGTTCCCTTTCTCCTAAAACTGTTTGTTTGCTCCTGGATGAACTCTTGCAAAATGTTATAAAAAATGGAGACAATTTATGAAAAAGCTTCTGACAAAATTCCATATGGATGAATTGTTACATAAACCATTGAGAGATTGCCAGAGGAGTTTCTGTTGAAACATCTCAAATTATTTCTAGGGAAAATTTCTACAAAAAACCTTGAATGGGTGTTTTTAATGTTTTTTAAATTTTATTTTATTACTCATAAGTATCCAAAATTCAAAAATGTTTCAATGAATATCTTAACACATATTTTTATGCCTACTCCATTAATGATCAGAGGCTTAAACTTACTCTAAGATGCATAAGAGTCTACCCGAGTTACCGGTGGAATCATTCCCAAGTAATCAAAAGTTCAGATAAGAGGGTACTATATAAGCTAAGTAACTTGTTCGAAGTTGCTCATTAGCCTTCTAAGCAGCTTCATTTTAAAGTAAATTTGGAACTTGAAAGTTCACATAAGGTAGCTGGATAGCCTTCTAAGCAGCTTCTGACAGAACTTTGACAAAATTGGTGGTCATTAGTCCATACAAATTTTTTTATTTGTCCATACAAAATGGTCATTGGCCGTACCCCCCTTCATGACCACGTGGTTTATGGACAGCCCCAAACGAGCTGTCAGACTTTATCCGCTGCCTACTCGATCGTAACTGTGGTAATGTGATAGAGAGTAGGGCTATCACGCAGCAAATCTTGGTTCCAATCCGGTGGACGACATACTTTTTTTTGTTTATGCTTAAAATTTATTGATTCGATAAATTGAAATTTATCTTTTATTCATGTATGTTTTACCAGTTATTTTGGACTTGGGTTATTTTCTGCAAAAAAAGACCTTTAACCTTCATTGAAACACAATGCTACTGAACTGAACTTTTATGAATTTGAAAGTTCCGATAAAGTTCCAAGTAGCATCTTAAGCAGCTTTAAAGTTCAGTGAAGTTCAGATAAAGTTCCGAATGGAGCTTTCTGGCTGCTTAAGAGGCTAACAATGAGCCTTGTTGGAACTTGTGTCTGAAGTTCCAGCAAGGCTCATCGTTAGCCTCTTATGTAGCCAAAAAGTTCCATTCGGAACTTAATCTGAACTTCGCGGAACTTGAAAGTGCATTTTGTCTTTGTCATGGGAAGCGGAACTTTTGGTTACTTGGCTTATAGATCAACTATATATTTCTTGATACATTTATCCGTAGATCAATAGACCGACATTCCAAACTAAACAGATGACTCTTTTTTGTGTGGTAGTAAAATCGAATTTTCTCGGTGAATAAGCTATTCCGGAACATGAAGTAAACACAAAAACTTGCTAATCCAAACCATTCTTGTTTCTATTCACTATTGTTGCGCAAAAACCGTTTTCCAACAATTGACGTTTTTCGCGATTTTCCCATACGATTTCACAATTCTTGACTACCATTCTTCCGTGAGCTTGAGATGAGAATTTGAGAAAGTTGACAACCGAGAGTAGCACAGACGATGGATTTAATACAAGTGATGGTGTCGCCGCCGAGCAGTCAGCGCTGGAAACTAGAAGCTTTAAAGGATCTTGTCCACACTTTTCGCTGCTGGCGCCAACTGGAAACATTTAATGAAAAAGTAAACAGCTTTTACCCTATTGTGGAAACTTCTAAGAAAACCCGTTAAGGGAAATCCTGGTGGAAACATAAAGAATGTGTACAGATATGTTCCGATTTCATCATAATATTGTTCCGCTTTTGTAAACACTCTATGTTTTATCAAATTGTTTTCCTCAACATCAATCTTGAGACAATGCATCTCTATGAAAGAATTGGAAGTAATCACCAAAATGTAAAATAATTTGTTGGTCATAATAGATAAAAAGTAGGTGAAATATGTGTTCAAAACCAATCAAAGGTCGGACTCGATTATCCGGAACTTAATAAAATCTCCCCTGGAGTCCTCCAGAATGTCAACCTGGGGTTTCCTCCAGGTACTTGCTTCTGGAAATTCTTACAAAATTTTTATCCGAGATTACCATCTATGAATTTCATATTTCGATTACTTCCACAATGTCATCTTGGAATCCTTCACTCACTCCAGCTGGAGTTTCCACCTTGCATGCCTTTTGTGGATTCCTCCTTTCGTATGGGATTTCATCTGATATATGTTCAATGAGATTCATCAGAAACTCCAGTAGTAATTTGGGAGTTAAGACTTTTAGGAGTTAGTTCCTTTAGGGAACAAAATTTTAGTTTGGGATCCAGGAATTCAATCTAGGGATTTCTTCAGGAACTTCTAAAGGATTCACAGACGTTTCTAAGGATTACCCGAAGAAGGTCTTAAAGAATCCTACCAAGCCTGACGGTTTCCTACAAGAACATCTTGGAAAATTTTTAGAAAGAACTCATGCAAAATTCCTAGAAAGAACTTCTGAATGCTTTTCACAAGAAACTACTGAAGGATTCCCACAAAGAAATTTTAGAAGATTTGTAAAAGAAACCTTTAGAGGATTCCCAGAAATAACTTCTTAAAGATTTCTATGAGGAACACCAGGAGACTCCCGGATGGAGCTTCCACAGGATTTTCAGAAAAAAAAACTGCTGAAAGATTATCAGAAAGAAATCTTGGCAGGTCCCCAGAAGCAAATCCTGTTATAAATTTCTGGTGGATTCAAAGAGGAAACGCAGTAAAATATGTTGAAGAATCTTCAGAATCTTTTGGAAGTATTAAAATTCAAAGTTTCACAAGGCACTGTTGATGTACAAACGACAAAGATAATTCTACAAAGAAAGTGTTTTATAGGAATCCCAGTTTCCTGAAAAAAAAAAATACCATAAAAAACCCTGGAGTCCCAAAAAGATATTCTGGGGTAATCTCAAAAGAAACGCCTGAAGAAATATCAGGAACGATTTCTGGAGGAATTCAAAGAAAAATCTTTGAATAATTTCTGTAGAAAGTTCTGAATAATTGTAGGAATTCGGAAAGAACACCTAGGACAATTTCAAAAGCAACTCTTGGAACTAGATAGGAAAACAAAATTGGCCGTTACAAATATTTATTTCACTTTTTGTCCCACCACTCTTTGGCTGATCGAGGGGGGGATAAAAATAATAAAGCATTTAATCTGAAAAATATTAAAAACTCATCGGATTTGTTAAAGAATTTTCAGCAAAACCCGATATTTTGATAAATATTTTTTTGTCTGCCCCCTCAAAATGCAAAATCCAGCCAAAAATTTTTGAAGGGGGGGAGACAAAAAGTCAAAATTAAATTTGTATCAGCCTTATTACAGGTTGTGTTATTTTGTTACAGTGATTTTTGTAACAACGGTTGTTATAAAACATGTACCGTTAGTATCTAAAATAACAAAAATTCTAACAAAGCTCGTTCCAAGAGAAACAAAAATATAACAAGTTGAGATATGATCATAACAAGATTATATCAAAGTTTGCTAGACAAAAATTACAAAATTATTACAAAATTATAATAAGTTCTGTTATATATTTAAGAACAAATTTGTTATGAGTTTTGTTACATAAATCTCTTGGCTCGAGTGACCAAAATAACGAAAATATTAATCTTTTTCGCGGCAACAAGAAAAATCTTCTAAATGTTGAAATAATTTTGTTACAAAAAATATAACAGAGATTGCAAAACGTGTTACGAAATTATGTTAGAGGCAATTATATTATAATGCAAAATATACCGAATGTTGTTTTACATCTGCGTGAATAATAGAAACAAGTTTTGTTATGATTTAGTTACTAAAATTATAAAAAAAATGTAATATAGTTTTGTCATGGATATTCACATGGAAAAATTCTTATAACAGACTTACAACCTTTTTTGTTATTTCCATTCAGTTGTCATAATTTTGTTTTGATCTTGTTATGTGCTTCTGAGTCTTGGTTGGAAAACGGAAAGATTTTCTCAGAGAACACTGATTCCTGGTGGAATTCCCAAAAAATCCCGAAGAGAATTCAGCAGAAATTTAAATAGAGACACCTGGATTAGTTTGAGAAGAACTGAAGAAATCTCAGGGGTTAGAAACTTTTTCTAGCCAAGTCTAGTCTACACACATGCAGCCATCTTTTGGATGAATCCTGGAAAATGATAAAATCAACTACTTTTATTATATTTCTTGTCCTTCTCAATACTTGCAACGCATCGTAGATTTGCAAGGCATCTGTAGAAGCGTCCAGGGCTACAGTAAAGTGTAACTCATATCGAATTCATAGAGAAATCCAAGCGAAATGGTACGATATAACCTAGAGAAATCCCAGAAGAAACTTCGTGGTGTAACTTTTTTAGTAGCACGAAAGAAGTTTCAAGTGATTACACAGAGAAATTCCTTGAGGTTTCCTAAACGTATCGCAGGAAAAACTTCTATAGGAATTTACGAATTCCTTCTTTAATAGGATATTGAAACCGCGTTCTGGGAGAATAATCACTCCAAAAAGTCAGCCATTCTTGAAAGTGTTACTATGTATTGTGTCACTCTTGCGTTCAACGAAAAGAGACGGATACATGAATCACCCACTGTGTTGACAAAAAACGGATCATACATGTATTTTTTGCAGGGATTATAGGAGGATCTTTTTCTAGGGGGCTTTTAAAGAGGATTCTCTGGAAGAATTACAGGAGGATGCTCTAGAAAATTTCTGGAGGAATCACTGGAGGAATTCCTGGAGAAATTGTCCAGGAGAAATTCCTCAAGAAATCCGTGGAGGTATTCCAGAAGAAATCCATGGAGGAATCCCTGCAGGACTGTCTGGAGGAATCCCCAGAGGCATAACCTAAGGAATACTCGAGGAAGCTCTGGAAAACTATTGGAGACATCTCTGGAGAAGTTTCTGGAGGAATTTCTGGAAGAATTTGTAGAGGAATTCATGTTGAATTTCCTGGAGCAATTCTTGGAGGAATTCCTGGAGGAATCTGGGGAAGAACTCTCACTGGAGAAATTACAGCAGGAATCCTGAAGAAATCCTTTGAGGATTTCCTGGAAGAATCCAAGGAGGAATTCCTGGAGGAATTTCTGAAGGAATTGCAGGAGGAATTTCTAGAGGAATTCCAGGAGAAGTTCATTGATGAATCCCTGGAGGAAAAATTCGAGGAAGGAATCTTTGGAGGCGTTGCTAACGGAATGCTTGGAAGAGTTCTAGGATGAGTTCCAGGGGAAGTTTTTGGAGAAATTTCTGTAGAATTTCCTAAAGCAACTTCTTCAAGAAATTGCTGCAGAAATTCGCAAAGGAAATCCAGGAGGAACCCATGGAGGAATTTTAGGATAAATCCATGGAGGAATTTCAGAAGGAATCCTTCGAGGAAAAAAAAGTAGAAATTCCTGGCGGCACTGGTAAACGAATTCGTGGAGAAATTCATGGAATTTTATGGAGGAATCGATGGCGGTATCCCTGTAAGACTTCCTGGGGGGAATCCCTGGATGCATTTCCGAAAGAACCCTTCGAAGAATTCCAGGAGAAATTTCTGAAGGAATCCGTGATATGCAGGAGGAATTCCTGTTGAATTTTCAGGAGGAATCCCTGGGGGCATTCCCAAAGGTATGAATGAATTCCCGGAAGAAGCTCTGGAGTATTTATTCCTATAGAAATTCTTGAAGGATTCCCACGATGAATCCTAGCAGGGATTACAGAAGGAACCCTTGGAGGAATTCCTGGAGGAATCTGTGAACGAATTCTTGGAGGATTGCGTGAAGAAATTTCTGGATGAATTGCTGTAAGATTTCTTAGAGGAATTCCTGGAAGAATTCCTGCAGGAGTTCATTGACAAATGCCTAGGATCCAGACAACTCTGGATGAAATTCAAGAGGATTCCCTGGAGAAATTTCAGGAGAAATCGCTAGAGGAGATTGAGGGGGAGTCCCTGGAGGAATTCCTCGAGAAATTTATCCAGCGATTCCTCCAGGAATACCTCTAGGCAGGCTTGTCATTTGCTTCCGCATTTCCGGGAGAAATTTCTTGAGGATATTCTGGAGGAATTCTGGAGGAATTTTGAGAAATTCTTGAAGAAATTCTTGGAGGAATGTGAAGGAGTTTCTGGAGGAATTAATGAAGGAATTTCTAAAGTAACCCTTTGAGGATTTTTTAGAGAAACTTTTTAAGCTTTCCTGGACAAACTCCCAAAGGAATGACTGGAGGAATTTTCAAAGGAATTACTTTTAGGAATTTCTGAAGAAAATCTTGGAGGAATTCATGAATGAGAAATCCCTGCAGAAATTCCTGGACAAATTCTTGGAGGAATCCCTGGAAGAATTTCTGGAGAAAATTCTGGAGAGATCATTGCAACATTTCTGGCAGAGTTACTGGAGGATCTGTAGATTTCAACTAGGATTCCGATAGAAGGTTTTTATCTAGGAATACCGACTTTATCTATGGAATGTTCTCTAATTCTAGCATTGCTAATTGTCTAAGATTAAAATTCTTTCACAACGACATTCAATTTTTATAAAGTTGTGAAAGACGGACCCGGTTAGGATGGGTCTCCGAATCCAGCTTGATTTTCTATTCCGCAGAATAGTAACTTGTTATGTGGCTTAGTTGGTTAAAGCGCCAGACTAGCAATATGGAGTCATGGGTTCGTATCCCACTAAAACAAGTGGTATTTTTTATGATTTTATCTCCCATTTTTGCATCGAAATACTTTTATTGCCGACGTCTGTTTCAGACATAAATTAAATTTAATCGATAATTGTGAATTAAATGTAGATTCAAAACTTATAGTTTCTTTGTCTAAATTTGAACTTTGAGAAGTTTATGTGTGCTCCTAAGACACTCATAATGTCACTTAGTGTAGTAAGTCACATAAATGTATGCACCTCGGTCGTTATACTAAAAATATACCAATTTATTCGGGCAATAATAGCAAAAAGAACTCCTGATGTTTTATGCCAAAACAGAATCGAATTCACGCACTGCTTCACTACAGTATGCGGCAGGAAAAAATGCGAAAGTGTTTTC
Organism: Aedes albopictus; assembly: GCF_035046485.1. Lineage (NCBI taxonomy): Eukaryota > Metazoa > Arthropoda > Insecta > Diptera > Culicidae > Aedes > Aedes albopictus. Next base: position 486,013,832 of record NC_085137.1, on the reverse strand, counting down.
CAACTTCAAACCTCATTTTCGTCCATGTGACATTAACCAATCTATGTTTCAACGTTCCATGATCTATAATAGGCTAGTTTTCTGAAAAGTTTATTAAAAAAAATCCCATTTTGGTCACTAACCTTTACAGGGCGGCGCCTGAAGATGAAGACAACCAGAATTTTCAAACCGCAGAAAATCGCACAGGTCGCTAAATTTCGCATCTGATAAAACAAAATTTTTGATTTTCTCTACAATATCATCAAATATATGTACTTATTTCATCTGGTATGTGAAACTACATGGCTCTGGGTCAGTGTGGTCTGGTTGTTCATCGAATTTGAGCTAATTTTGTTACTGTTATAGTCATTTTGTTTAATGACCATTGGGCGCGCAGTTTATTGATATCCGCTTATTAGGCCTACATTATCACATGTTAAACATCAAATGTGTTCATTTTTATTTTTCAATGCTAGAATATAGGCATTGACTGATACACTGTCATGAAAAAATAGTCATATATATCCCATATTTAGCGTGTAATAGTGCCTTGAACTTTTCGCATTTTTTCCTGCCGCACCCTGTATAGGTAACATGGTAGACATGGTACATCTCAAGTCAATCGAGAGATAGGCAGTCAAACAACGTTCGTATTCTTCTGGTCTTTTTATGAGCCCAACATCTTCATCCGATGTAGCTGATGATGATGGCTTCCAGCCTGGAGGCTATTCTCTTTCTGTAATCATCATTACTTGTCGTCGTCGTCCAAGTCATCGTCATAGTCGAGGGGGGTGGAGGCCAAATGAAATAGCGCTGATTTCGGGCCGGAATAAATAATTCACGTTCATTTTCGGGGGGTTCTGTTGTCTCCGGGAGGCTTCACCGCGTCCGAAGTGATTGGTGCGTGATTGCGTTTCGGCTGACTGACTTACCTTTGACATGGCTTCGGTGCTCTGGAAGGTGACTGCTCCAGGTACGATACGCACATTGGAACCGTAGCTGCTGGGGATTTCGTCGCTGCTGTCGTGGTGGTAGCTGCGGCCTGGTGAGCCAGGTGGTCCCGGGGGTCCTGGCGGTCCTGCATGATGGAGCAGGTAATTTTCCGAGCGGGGAAAAAAGAGCAAATTGAATTCGTTAGGACGTTCGGTTGGTTTACGAGCCATAAGGACTGGAATGGAATTGCAAGCCAAAGCACCAACTGCTGCCACCAAGAAGCAAAGAGGTTATAAATAAAGATAATAAGAGAGGGACATGGTGTTAAACAGATCTATATTATCACTGCTATTGCATAACTATTTCTCATGAATAGGAGATCCACGAAAGACGATATACTAATACGATTAAAAGCGACGTAGCACTCAAATGAAAATCTTATTGATGATAGATGGGTTGCAGAAAAAAAAAATTTTGAAAAATAACCAGTAGGGTCTGGGACCATTTGGGCAAGGGCGACCTATTTTGGACACTTGCTGCTATAACTCAGTTAATTTTAAACCAATTAACATGAATTTTGTACATGGCTAGTGCGTATCTCACCTTATCCTAAAAATCAAGTCAATAGGTTCATAACTAACTGAGTTACAGCAGCAAGTGCCCAAATAGTCCCAGACCAAAATCCAGCACCACATTTAAAATTATTGAAGACGAAACGCAGACAACAATTCGCTTGATATTTTTTTAATTAAAATGCATTAGTGTTGCTAGATTCGAAGTCCATACGTTTATAACCAAATTAAACTTGAATAGCTGATTCCACCCTAAAACACTCATGAGATGAAAACTACCAGTAGAAAAACTACAAAAAAACGCATTAAAATATTCGAAACACGAAAGAATCCAAACTTGAAAGAAAAACTGAAACATTCATAAAGATTTACCGGCCGTACTATCTTCTAGTTCTCTGTGGTGCTTCAGTTCCCTAAGTTGCTTTAGTTCGTCTAAGCTTGAGCGGCTCCCTGTAACGTTAGCGAACGAAGATTTCATTTAAGCATTTTGCCTAGAGAATGCTTGTTGCTGATCAAGGTCGTTAGAACACATTTTGTGGGCCAGGCAGGCCAGAGAGGGGGATAGTATACAAACATGAACAATCCATTCATGCCAGCCACATTCCGCACTTTTGGGGTGGGAAAGTGCCAACAACCGAGAACCTTACCTTGCCGTCCGCCATAGTTCGGATCTCCGTAGTAGGGGCTGCGTGAATCCATGCCCGGTTCGCCCTTGGGGCCGGCTATCGAAACGCCCGGAATGCCGGGGGAACCCGGTGGCCCCGGAGGTCCCGGTGGGCCGGGCATCGGAATGTACTGGATGTTGTCGCCGGATGCCGCCGGAAGACCTGGTGGGCCTGGTCGGCCGTCCATTCCGTCTCGGCCGCGATCGCCTTTTTCGCCGCGGGGCTGTTTTGGGTATAGAGATCGTGGTCAGAAAAATTTCTACATATAGTGAGATACAATAGTTGCATTAGATTACCATGTAAATAAGTGCTGTGAAATCTAATCTTTTATTATCTGTAGCTACAGTAGACGTTCGATAACTGCAACATGTTTACGTTTTACTTAGCGAATGAAATTCGATAACTGCAACAGCTGACAGACGCCAAAGAATTGTCAGTTATTGCAGAATGCAGCCAATGTGCATACGAAAAACATCGCACTGCAACAAAAGTGCATGCGAAAAACATCGCATCATTGTTGACATTTCGTTTTGACGGATGGCGGTGCGATAACTACAAAACTGTTGCACTTAGCGGACTTGTAGTTAAATAGCATTGCAGTTAAAGCGTTTGCACCGATCGAACGTCTACTGTGTAGGACTTATGTTTTCTTACCGATTTCTGAACATATACATGTATGACGATTTATTAATTTTTTTTTGTCAAAATAGGTGTTGCCAAATTCGGAAAGAAACTGTCTATTAAAATGCAGTGGCATAACGCATAACTCGCGAATGGAATGTCCGATTTGGGTTGTGTTTGTTTTGTTAATTTTCACCAAACAAAGGTTTATGAGGCAAAAACGAGATTTTTTGAAAATCGATTTTTCATACATTTTAAATGGAGAATTGGAAAAACCAAGTAGTCAAGAGAAAGTTTGCCAGGGACAACTAGTTAATATAATAAAAAAAATCGAGATTTTCAGTCTATGGTTGGTCCATATCAAATCGTTTTTCATTTTAATGAAAATATTGGGAAATTTAAAACCTTTTTTTGAGTAATATTCTTACAAAACTTACAAAATCTCCTCAACTCTTCAAAAAATTTATGTTATAATAAAATTGTCATCTTGGGATGATTTTCGGCTTATATCTTCTTCAGGGAATTAAAAGTTTTAATCGCTTACGTTCTGAAAAGGTTTGTGAAAGCATAATCCGTTCTAAACAATTGTTTAGGAACCCTTATAAACAATTTGTTTGGGACGGATTATTCTTCCACAAAACTTTTCTGAACGAAAGAGCACTTCTTGTTCTCTGGAGAAGATGTAATACACATCAAAACTTTGAATGAAGGAGAATTTTTAATCGTTTGATTGTAATTGCGACTGCCAAGCCGAAAAGCATCCCTGGTGTCCAGATTCCTAATTCGATAGCTGCTTCCAAATATCTGAAATTGGCTTCTCTAACAGTATTGGAATGATAAACATCGAGTTAAGTACAGTTCCTTTCAATTTAAATTTAATTAATTTAATGTCAAGTCAAGTACGAGCACCTGAAGATGACCTTATAGTTGTCAAAATACGCAGCTGTCAAAGAATGCAAATTATTAGTGGAATGAAAAGGAGCATTACAACTAGATTTTTTTTACTGTTTTAAAATCTATGTTTTTCATAATGTTCTACACACGTGAACTAAAAAAAAGTTAATCTAAAATTTTCTAAAATTATCCACGCACCTACTGCAGTGATTGCTTCATTCACAAGTCGTGGATTACTGGTGCTGTGGAAAGTCATACAGTATCGATACTAAAAATAACATGTTCTCACTGTTCTTCATAGGCACGCCCAGAGAGTGTTGAAAGCGGACATATGGACCGAAGGAGAGCGCTAAGTGAGGTGGACAATAACTTGAAGTTGGCTTTCGGCTCAGTAAAATCGTTTCTTGTTCTGTGGTGCAGCTGGTTAACACACTGTCTAGTAAATTTAGAGGACGTGGGCTCAAATCTCACCAGAGCTACGTGTATTTTTTTGCAATTTTCCCATTTCAGTTTTTTAACACATTACCAATGAGCTTTGGACAAAACTTCAGGCTTTACGTATGTCTATATATTTTCCGTTGATTTTTCTCAACAACATTCGAATTGAATTATACAAAGCGAAAACGAAAACTTGCTTCATACACAAAAGTAACGAAGCGACAGATAGTTTGCCCTTAAAGGCTTAATAAATCAGGCCGAAACGTCAGGTAATACATCGTCGTTTTGAATTTCCATAGACTTTCCATAGCCAGTTACACCAATTAAATAACTTCCAGCTCAAATTCATGTCCAAATAACAATAATCAGAAAAAAAAAACCAGTACTAGTGGTAGTAGAAAGGTTAATCCCTTTGCCAGCGTTAATCCCTTAACAGCGCACTTAGTGCCAGCGTGGGTAAACTCTTTTTATTCCCGGTTTAAGCTTATCAAAAGCGGTAATGGACGGAGGTTGGTTGATTAGGGCCATCAATAAAAATAGAGATGGGCTCTTTGCGATAAAGATGACTGCGCAGCTGCTTAGATTCATCATAGACATTGCGTCTTCCAAGCCTGGCATCAGTAAAGACCTCAAACAGGCCCTAATAAAACTTCGTAATCAATGTCGGCGGCAATGTAGAACCATGAGAAACTCTGTTCTGAGGCAGCTGCCGAACCTCTGAAGTTGGAGGTGCCGAAGTCTATCCTGATGGAGACCTTCACATTCGCGGGTAGCCCAAAAAGTGCGGCGGACGCAAAGTGAAAAGCAATAGCAGAAGCGTGTGAGAGGCTCACAAGGCTAGGTGGTTGTTAACCCCGTCAATCAAGACTGAAGTGGAGAGTCTAAGTATTCCCACTAGAGATGGGAAAATGATTCAATTTTGAGAGTGAATCACTACCGATTCACTCTCAAAAAAGAGTCGACTCTTTTGACCGATTCAGTAACTTTTTTCCGTAACTTGATGAAAAGTGCTTTTTCGATGTTAGCCGACTCTTTTTTTATATGTCCAGTTTTCTAGCTCGCAAGGTATGGACGTCGACTCAGCCATCGACGCAATAAATACAGGATACACAGATTTTCGTTCATTCCATTAAAGAGTCGAATCACTAGCGCGAGCCGGCCATACAATATACGAATGAAAAATGATCGATTGGCAAAGATTACGTTTTTCTGTGTCTAAACATCACTTAAGTACGCAGTTAATCCAACTATTTTCGCCACTTGTTGTTCTCTAAATCAGTAACAAATTTTGAAAACGACGTATAATCAATGGTGTAGCATTGGTTATACGTCGTTTTCAAAATTTATTACTGAAATGAACTTCAGCGAATCGTAACTCTTTTGAAAAGAATCGTGATTCACTCACTCGGTTTCGCGAATCGGTTCTTTGAGTCGACTCGCGAGTGAGTTACCCATGTCTAATTCCCACATATAATAGATGTTTATCCTACACAGCAAAAATTGGTGAAATTTAAACTACATGTAAAACATAAACACTGTGATTTTACACAACTTGAAAAGAAAATTCGATTTAAAATTCCGTTGAAATCAATGCACATAACTAGAGCATGAAAAAAGACGCAATAATACGGGTTTATTATCTTGATATTACAGCGCGATCCAATTTTACCACCTGCTGTATAACTGAGTTAATTTACATAAGTTATTAGAGCGATTAACATTGATATTTCCACTTTCGTGTAAAAATAAATCGTTCATCATTCCAGGCCAAAGACAATATGGCCGGCGTGTTGCTCCTCGGTTTGTTTACGGCGTTAGGTTCGGCGGTGTTTCAATGTAATTTGTACATTTCTTGCAATGATTTTCAAATAAAAAAGTCGTCGCGAGTGTTCCGTACGTCTTACGAACCAGTGTGTATAAAAATATCAACAGGTAAGCTGCTTTTTTTTTGCGAAATATGACTTGGATTGTATCGAGATTTTGTTCCCTTCCAGGTGCCCGCATTCGAGGTCGCAATGGATAGGTTGTATCGTTCTACATCACAGACAGCTCTCACAATGATGACGGAGCTAAATAAATCACACACCCTCTGGCCAGCTTCCAGCATACGATGGAATTATTATCCCAAAACTAGTGTAAAATATGTATGAAACAATAAAATGCATTTCTGGCACGAATCATTTTGTTTTCTTTTTGCTATTATCTGACCGGGAGAGAACAGCAGCACTATTGGGAACAGCAGAAAGCGAAACAGAATAAAAGAAGCGCACGCGTGGGGCGATTCAATGAATTTTCAACGACGTGTAAATTAATCATTGTAAATTTAAAACGCGTTGTAAATTTGTGTTTATTTTCATGCTCCAATTATGTGCATGAAAATAAACTTAAAATTACATTATTTTTTTAACTGTGAATAGCATTTAACTCAAAACGTGTGTAAAAACAATATACCTTGCTCACTGCTTCCATCTATACATATAACGAATTGCTGCAGTGATTGTTATCTGACAGGTACTACTTGCGTTTGTCATTTGCATCCAAGCGCTATGGTTGCCAGTTAGATTTTCTTATTGAAATGATGGTTGAAAGGGTTTACACAAATTTCATATGCTAGCTAGCACAAACGTCTGTTACACCGTTCAACACTAAATTTTGTTATGGGATAAAAAAACAGGGGTTTGGGACTCTAGAAGTGTCATAGTGAAAGATTTTTTGAAAAATATTGGACCGGACCTTCACAGTTCAAAACCGAAGTTTGTATGGAGAACTTGGGGTGTTCAATTGATATGTGCATTAGAACGCGCTGTGCATATATTTAGGCGTTAGATAATAACGAAACTAACCCAAATACCGAAAACGCCTAAAAATATGCACGGTATGTTTTAATGCACATATCAATTGAACACCCCAAGTTCTCCATACAAACTTCGGTTTTAAGCTGTGAAGGCTCGGTTCAATATTTTTCAAAAATTCTTTCATTACGACACGTCTAGGATCCCAAACTCCTGTTATATTTTTTTTCTCATCCCATAACACCAAATTTTGTAAAATTTTATCGAGGAGTGTTATCTATGCTACTCGAAAGTCTGGAAGACGATCCTTGGAAGAGATCCTTGGTAAGGGTTTTCACCGCTGAAATGACTCTGAAGTTCAAAAAAATTATAGGGAATGTAAAAGTGGGCTGATCGGTATGTCCGCTGGGTATACGTGAGCTACAGGAGGTTTGTTTTACATGTCTGAAACAAGGACACAAGTCGTGGCACTGCAAATGCCCTGACAAGAGCAAGCTTTGTAGGCGATATGATGGTAAAGGCCATAAGGCGCAAAGCTGCATAAACCCGCCCAAGTGCTTGATTTGTTCCGGAAAACCCACGAACAGCAGGCTCCACTCCACACAGATCCAACAAGCCATGCCTTTAAGAGAGCCTCAGTTAATAAGTCACATTCGCTGAGTGGGGGTCGCTATCATATCGTATCCATAGCGAGCATCATTAGGTAAATGGAGATTTCGACAACGGGGAAATACCCAGTGCAGAAGTTGAAGTCTACATCCCATGTGGGTTTCATCATCGCCAAGGTAAACGGGGTCTTCTTCTGTAGCTGCCATGTGTCCGCGATCGAGTAGTTCACACAGATGTTGAACTGTATGATCCATGATAAAAGCAGGTGACTTCAATACCAGGGCTATGGAATGGAGAAGATGGTTTCACAAACCAACGGGGTAAATCCTGCTAGAAGCACTGGCCATACGCGATGACGACTTTGGTACTAAAAGTATCTTTGACCGAAACGAAGCAGATTCGATCATCGAAGTTACTTTTTGTAGCCCTAGCCTAAAAAGTAGTTCGGATTGGAGGGTGGACGGGGATGATGCCAACACTCCTAACTGTCACCTGGCGGTTCACTACATTATAGTCAATAATAACAGTGTGGAACGGACCTGGTGTGATGGTTAAAGCACGTGACTATACCGCCGAGGACTTGAGATGAAGTAGCTTAGGGCTATAAATGTCACTAATACAGATAACAGATACAGCAGGTCGTCGTTAATACAGATACAGCAGGTAGCAGACCAAACTCAAGTTTACGTAGGTATTTAGGGCATTCCGCAATAAGCGAATCTTATTCTGTCTAAGCTATGATTAGTGTTTAGCGGTGCTCTCGCGTGAAGATAATGTCACCATGCTTAGGCAAGTTTAGCCTAGGAATGGAAGACCACCGGCGTGCTGATGGACTCCCGAGACAAGAGCAAGCCAAAAGGTCTATGCTATAAGGCTCTCTGTCAGAGTGTCAATACCAACTTGTGGAGTGATGACTACAGAGGCGTGGTCGTGATGGCCTAAGCAAGAGGTGCAATGGCTTCTACCGAGCAGTCTCCAAAGTAGCAGGAGATGAACATCGAGGGCCTTTTTCCGCATCATGATCCGAGTCCTTCGTCTCCTTTCATAGCACCACTTGGGATTGGGACTTGCGATGAGGGAAAGGAACTTCCGGTGATTTAAAAATCCCTACGCTGAAGGCACTAGGTACGTACGAAGTTCTGAACCTGACCTTAACAGTAGATCTATTGTAGAGGCTCCTGGGATGTTCAGATCTACTATGCAGAAATGCTTGGACAAAGGATTCTTCCCTGAGATTTAAAAGCGACAAGACTGGTCCTTTTGCCAAAAGCGGGGAAATCACCCGGTGATCGGTTGGTATATAGACCAATATGCTTGATCAATACAGTGGAGAAGGTGCTCGATATGATCTTCAACAAACTGTTGAGGCACATACAGAGTGTAGATGGTCTTTCGAATAACCAGTTTGCCTTCTGGCAGAGAAGGTCGATTGTAGACGCTATCTGAAGAAATCCCAATAGAAACCCTAGAGGAATTCACAAGAATAATTCCACAAGGTATCAGTAAAAAATTCTAGAGAAATCCTAGAAGGTATTGCTGGAAGAACCTCTACAAAAATTTCTAGACAAACATCTTCAAGAACTTTTGGAGGAATCATATTCTTATATGTTCTTCAAACCTGAAGAGATTCCTGGAAAAATCAGTAGAGGTATTCTGGAGGAGTTTATGGATGAGTTTTTGAAGAAATCACAGGAATTTCTATTGGAATCCCAGGATGATTGAATGGAAGAGCTCCAGGAGGTATTACAGTTAGAACTGTTTGAGAAATCTGAAGGTATGCCTAGATAAAATCTCGGAACAAACTTCAGAAAAAATCACCGGTGGTACTTCTGAAAGAGTCCTAAGAAGATTTGCTCGAATAATCCCAGCAAGAGTTTCTGAAGCTATCCCAGGAAAAATCACCGAAGAAATATGCCTAGAAGAATTTGTACAGGAATTACCAGAGAAACTACATCAGGAATGCCTGACGGAATCCTAGTAGTAGTTCCTGAAATACCTGAAATCATTGTAATCATTGTAAGAATCGGTAGAGGTAAAGAGTTTCTGAAAAGATCGCAGGAGTAATTTCTGAAGGAATCGCAGGAAGATTTCCTTGAAAAATCCAATTCCTGAAGAAATGCGAGAAGTATTGTGGGAGGTAACACAGTAGGAATTTCTAGAGAAACTCCGTCAGGAACGCCTGGAGGAATCCAAAGAGAAGATCCTTAAAGAAACAGCTGGATAAATATCTAAAGAAATCTGTGGAAGAATTTGAAGAGGAATTTTGGAAGAATCCATGAAGGAGTGCCTGAACTGAAGAAATTTTAGCAAGAATACCAGGAGAAATCCCTTGATGAATTCCTGGAGGTACCACAGTTAGTATTTCTGAAGGAGTTCTGGAGAAATTTCTAGAAGAACCGCCGTGGAATCCCAGCTAGAATTCCTGGAGGAATCCCATGAAGAATTTCTGGAGCAATCCCTGGATGAAATCTCTTACGAAATCCCTGGAGGAATCACCGGAGGATCTTTTGGAAGAATCCCAGGAAGATTGCTTTGAATAATCCCAGCAGAAATTCCTGAAGGAATACCTAGATAAATTCCTTGAAGAATTTCTTCGGGTATAAGAGTAAGAATTTCTGGAGGAGTCCTCAGAGGAATTGGTGGAAGAACCACAGCAGGAAATGTTTGAGGAATCACGGATAGAATTTCTGGGCAAAGGCCAACAGTAGTTGCTGGAGGAAATTCTGGATTAAATCACTGAAGGAATTCCTAGAGAAATCCCTAGAAGAAACTAGAAGATTTCTGGCAATTGAAGGAATTTTAGAGAAATCCTAGGAAGGATGGTGAAGGAATGTCTGCAAGAATTTCCAGTGAAATCTCATCAGGAGTATTCTGCTCCTCTTCCAGAACTGGTTATCACTTATGTTTTATGAACTTCAATCCGAAATGGTGAAAGTTAGAGCTGAGCAAACTATTGCTAATTTTATTTTTTTTTATTTTGTCAGTATTGTACTGTTATCAGACACAAACTCAAATCTATATATATAAAAATGAGTTTGAAGTTTCTTTGAGGCAACAAAACTCAAGAACGGATGACCCAATCAGCATGTCCCTTGCACGGTTCGGTTCGTAGTCGTGGTGGCTGTGTTTATATGCCGAAAAAGTTACGAAAATCATTTTAAAAAGTATGAAAATTGTGAAAATACTGATTTTTTAGAAGCAGGGAACAAATTCAGCATGAACGAAATTATCCAATCCAAGAGTGCGTTGCTACGATGACCTAAACAGTTGTCAAACCACCACAGCTTGGCAAGACAAAGTTTGCCGGGACAGCTAGTATTTAATAAAATCATGCCAGTGCCAGAATACAACTAAACGTAACTATTTGCGGGATCCGGAACTGTATGCGCAAGCTTACCCCAGTAATTTTCCATTCCAAATAAGCTGCAAAAACTTCACATACCGGTGTCAGATTGACTGTGCATTGAAATGTTATTTTTTTCCAACAATTGTTGCACACAATTGGTAGCATGAAGAGGAATCTTTTTTGCTGCTACATTCTTTTCCCGGGATTTTATTTTGTTGCTTCAACAGTCAGGTATGCTGGGAATCAGCTGGCTGGCTGTTGGCTATCTAGTTGTTTAAAAATTTAAAATGGAATTTTCAGCTGGTAGTTTCGGATGTTTGGTTGATTTTGGTTGTGATTCGTGAGTTCTGACTTCTGGTGTGGTATACTGAATGCTGCAACAGAGGGGTTTAGGGCCAGTCAGTCAGTACAAGTCCAACCAACACATGAGTACATGAAAGCTTTCCTTTCAGTAGTTGGTTGGTAGTCCCCAGCTGCATTGGAATGGGAAATCCAAATGATAACTTCATACCCGTCACCATCAGACGCGGACGTGTGCAAAAGTTTCCAATTCCGGGATGATTGGAGTTTTTTTTTCCGAGTCCGGAATATGTGTACACTGTTGCAAATCCTTCCTTTTAAAATTTCTAGCTGATTCCGGTGAACGTCGACGAGTGTATCGGAAACCATAACGAGGTTTGCTTTCTGGTAGTGATAAGTTTTCATCTAACTGTGTTGAACGGAAACACAAACCGAAACTGCGAATGGTTTCCCACCGCCGTCCCGACTTAACTACTCCTGTCCGCTTACCTGCGGTGGAAATAAATCCTTTCGCACCACCATTGCACACAAAGCAATAGATCAAATTGAACACCAGATTTCAACTGCTTAGCTCAGCTTCCGGTGCGAGACGGAAAACGAGCTAAGCTGCTACACATTGTTGCCATTTTCTCCTCATATATGTAGTACCTACTTCATGGGTTTGTCGACCAGTAGTGGCAGTGGTGTGAATCTCGCCTTTCAGCGCCACTGATTCCGGGCAATTTTTCTTGCTTCACCAGATTTTCAAGACTTCAAGCTTCGGTTTGCACTTCCGGTTGCTGCTGCCAGTTTGGGCTATTCTCGGCGGCCGTGGTCTATGTATGTGGCAGAAATCTGTTTTAAAGCGATCCCGGTGGAATCTTGGGAACAGATATAGGCGTGGGCAGGGGTGGACCTCAGTAGTGTCATAGAAGTTACTTGAAGTTACTCACTGAGTAATCAGCTCTTCGAAAAAAAAATGTGCTGCTTTAAAAAAGTTATCAAATCGTATTTCCGTTCATACTTAATTTTACTTAAGCTTAAATATATTTTGTGCTTTTAATGCTTATATAAAAACCTTTGTTAGTTTTAATGTTTTTGTGCCTCCCTCCTACACATGTATGATAAAACTTACTTTCTGATATTCTCATTATTTTTGCGACTTCATTTGTATAAGAAAAATTTTTCTTTGCTATATTGGAAGAGCGAAGAAGCCCTCATGAATTCAAGAAAATCCGTTCAAAATCTCCTCTTCCAGTAGAAGAAAAAAAATCTGCCCTCCTGAATATATTTAAATGAACATTTCATACTATTATGCACCCTTAAAACATTAAGCAATTATTTATATTGATATTACAATCTTTGTGCCTCCAAACGCAAAAAAATATCTTTTATGATATTGGAAATTACTCTTCCTGAATACAAGAAAACTGCCTACGAGATTATAAAGGTTTTTTGTGCAAACATATTTCTGTTAGAAATTCCTCGAAATAACAGTAATTTTCCCAATGGCTAGATAGGTTTCTTAAGAAATTTCTCTAGGTATTCAATCGAACATTTCTTTAAAGATTCCGCCAAGAATTCCTATCCGTATTATTTCAAAACATCAAGGAATTATTCGGAAATTACTTAAAATATTCCCACAAAATATTCTCAACGACTAATTTTAGAAAATCTTGCATGATTGCTCTAGAAATGCTTCCATGAATTTCATCAGAAATCCACCAGAAATTCCTCTACAAGTTCCTGGAGAGATTTGTTTAGATGTTTTTCTTTTTTTATTTATGTGTATTTTAACTTAATTAACTTAATTTAACTGAATTTTCACTTAGGCCAGATGTTTTTAGAAGGATTCATTTATAAAACTATTCAAAAATTTCTTCAAAAATTTATCCAAAGATTTTTTTGAAAATATTCTATGAATTCCTTATAAAACTGCACTATGGATATCTTCAGAAATTTCTCCAGGAATTCATTTACTAAATCTTTCATGGACTCTTTCAAAAATTATCAAAGGGAATCTTTAGGAAATTTCTCCAAGCCTTCCTTCAGATATGCGCTTAAGATTTACTTCAGAAATTTCATAATTCGATTAGGTTATGAATCCATGGATTTCTTTTTAAAATTCCCCTGCGATTCCTCTAATGTGTTCTTTAGAAAATTCTTTTGAAGAAATCAGAAGTTTCTCCAAAGGGTTCTTACATTTTTTTTTCAAAAGATCCTGAAAATTATTTCTTTATTTTTAAAATATAAAATAGAAATAGAAATTCATTCGCCGATTGTTTTATAAATTCTTTCGGTTCCGGGTCATTTGGCCGAACGTCATTTGGCCGAACGTCATTTGGCCGAAAGCCGTTTGCCCTTACGCCATTTGGCCGAAAGGGTCATTTGGCCGAATGCCAATTGGCCGAATGCCGTTTGGCCGGAAAACAAATGATGCACTTAAGGGACCGTCCCCTGTCCTCCGCCTCAGTATAACTCGAAAGAACAGCCTATAATTCAAAGAAGGAAAAATCTTTGATAAAATGTTTCAACGCCAACTAATTCCTGAATAGCTAAACTAGAAAGAATAGCCTATGATTAAACGAAGGGAATATTTCTGATGATCATATTGGCAGTTGGAATATCCAAAACTTATTCCCATTTTTTTTTATCATAATTCGGCCAAACGGCATTCGGCCAAACGACTCATTCGGCCAGATGGCATTCGGCCAAATGGACGGACACCAATTTTTTCAACGAGCTGTTTTTTTAGACAACATACCGGTAGTTTCTTCAGGAATTCATGCAGGTAATTCTTCAAGAACTCATCTAGAGATTTCCTCGGGAATTTCTCCAGGGATTCTACTGAATACATCCGCAGGAATAACTGCTGGAATTTATCTAGAAAGTTTAGCAAGATTTTTTTTTTCATTAAGTTCTTTTTTCCAAAAATTTCTTCAGCGTTTCCGCCAAGAATACATCTAAGTTTTTTTTCAACGGATTTGGAAATTCCTTCAGAAATATTTCCCAGGAATGTCTACAGCAGTTCCATTGGAATTTTTTGAAGAGACTTTTTGAATGATGGCCCTGAAGATGATCCAATAGCCGGACCGAAACGTCGGTGATCAGTAATTAATCAACGCAAATTGTTGAGCTACAAGCCGAAATTTTCCAGAAAAATCAACAAAATTCTCCAGGAACTCTTTTTAAGATTTTCAATAAATTTTCTTGAAGTACCACCAAGCGTGTACCAAAAAGGTTTCTCTGGTATTTCTTCACGAATATCTTCAAAAATTGAGATTTCTTCAAACATGCCTACAAGGATTTTTACAGAAATTAGACTGGAGTTTCTTCAAAATCTCCTTCACACGGAGTCTAATTCCTTCATGGATTTCTTCCGAAATTTCTCCAGGGACTTTTTTAGTATTTTATGGTTTACTTAAGGAATTTTATGTAAAGGATTTCGTTGAAAGTTCTTGAAAGTTCTTCATTTTCTGAGCAATCCCTTCAGAGATTCTTGCAGAAATTCTTACAAAGATTTTTATATTGCTCCTACAATTCCGTCATAAATATTTCCAGGAATTGCTTCGAAAATTCTTCCCGAGATTTTTTTTTTTGTTTTTTATCTGTATTAACGAGATTTTTAGCCCTGAGCTAGTTCATCTCGGGACCCACGCTTTACTTCCCTTCCGAAGGAAGAACTCACATTTTGCGAGTTTGTCGGGAGTGGGATTCGATCCCAGGTCCTCGGCGTGATAGTTCCCGAGATTTGTTTTAGCAGTTTTTCCGGAAATTGTACAAAAAATCCTCAACTCTGGAGCTGACTTACTGATCTCTGAAAGAACTCAAGATACCTGTGACAATTCTTGAAATTTTTTTGGGAGGATTCCTGGGCAATACCTGAAAGAACCCCTAGAGATACCTCAGAAGAAACACTTCCAAGAATGTCCGATACACTTTCTCAACATATGAGAGATAATTCTGCTGATTTTTGTTTTTAAATCAATAAATGGCTAAGGAAATTTCTGAACGAAAGAAATTTTTGAAGGGATCTTCAAAAGAATGCCTTTAAAATGGGAGAATCTTCTTCAGATACAACTAGAACTATTTCTTGAAAACATCTTTGAAAAGTGCCAAGGAGTAAAGCTCTATAAAAACTTCTGAAGGATATCCGGTGAAACGTCTGAAATAGTTCCTGAAGAGAAGTCCGAATAATTCTTCGAATGAATTTATGAATCAGACCTTGGAGGAATATTTAAAGGAACTTTTTCAGAGAAATCCCTGTAGCAATTTGTAGATGAATCTCCTGAGATTTGGAATTCTTTAGAAACACCAAGGAATACTTCGTGGAGGAATTTCAGAAGAAATGCGTGAAGAAATTTTTGATGAAATCCCAGGAGGAATCCCAGCAAAATTACCTGGAACAATTTCTGGAAAAAATCTGGAGGCATCTATAGAGGAACTCTAATTTTTCCGAAATAATGTATAAAATTGGGTAAATTATCCATGAAAATATGGATATAATAAAACCATGGACGACTTTTTCGTAAAATTGACACTGTTGGTTTATGGATCATTTCCTAAATAATATGGACCATTTACTAAATTTTATGGATCATTCATTAAATTTTATGAATAGTTTCCAAAATTTCATGGGTCATTTTATATGTTTTAAGGATCGTTTTCCTATTACATATTTATGGATCATTTTTATATTTTATGGATCGCATTCACATTTTTATGGATTGTTTTCTTATTTTTATGGATCATTTTCTATTTTTTTAGGGATCGCTTACTATTTTTATGGACCATTCTAGGGATCGTTTCAACCACTTCAAGGAGCAGTTTATTAAATTCTTGATTTTTTATTGCTAAATTTAACTAAAAGAAGGGAGCATTCGACCATGTTTCATAGATCCAAAAAAATTCTAGTTTCCTGGCATACTACTATGGAATATTATAAAGTTATCAATGGATCATTTAGCAATTTTTCATGGATCGTTTTATAAGTTTAACGGTGCAAACATTGGGCTGAAATTTGAGGGGCATTTCTCTAGAGATCTGTATGTCAAGAAACACCGTAGTACGACGTTTGCGGGACAGCTAGTAAAAAAAAGAAAATAAAAGTTATGAAATCATCCCAATATGAATCCCAAATGAAATTAATTTTTCGTTAAGTTTTATCTGGAGTTTTTTTGGAAACAGTCGTTCGTGCAGTGATATTTTCATCAAAATCAGTTTTTATTCAAATGATCTTATTTATGCGTGATTTAAAAGGGCCGATATTCCGACTAATAATAAACTAAATACTAAAGCAATAGAAATATTGATCGAGAAGTTTTCCAAAAGTTAGAGAACTTTTTGAAATTTGGGTCTATATATATTTAAAAAAATAATGGATGGAATATTTTCAATTTTTATTAGGAAAGACTTACTTAAAATTGAAGATGCAATCTTGTTTGGCTTTTTTTTTTCACTACAAAAAATACGTAAAATCTTCTTATGTAGTTGACGCTTATAAAAATATGCCATATTTTTGCACATATAATCTGCCAAACGGTTTCCTTTTTTTATATCAAAAATACATAGGATTTATTCTGGAAATGTAGCTCAGTAGGTATGATATAAAAATATCACAATAAAAAAAATCGAAGAAGTTGAAAACACTTGGTATATTTGTTGAGCAAAATTGGATGAATTTCCAAATGCTACTTTCAACACACATAGACAACATAATATACAAAAAAAAGAAAAAAGAAGCTGCATATCAGAGTTTTAAGTATAAACCTTATCACAAAAAAATTAGAATGCTTGATCGTGATATAATGTTAAAAATTTGTACAAATCGTTCAAGTTTTACTGATAGTTTTATAACTAGTTAAACCTTTATTCAATTTTTCTCAAAAATTCAGAAAATCGCCATCTATATGTAGGTAACTTAAGGTAAACATTTTAGTGGAATTGAGCTACGCATAAAAAAGTTGTGAGCATGTCAACAAAAACGATGGACTAGCCTAGGGGTAAAAATCTCGATAAACTAGTTAAAAAAAAAATGAAAAAATACGAAAAAACGCTGTACCAACAAGTAACATTTTGATGACCTTGTAGAGATCTTGTAGATGTCTTGTAGAGGTTTTGAAAACTGTCATAGAACCTAATACCTTTTATTTTGGTTATATGATGGTTCTAAGAACTTCATCTAGGTTATTTGACTAAAAAAATGCTACTTAATATACAGCTGCATATTTTATGGATCTTTTTTTCTATTTTCTAATGTTTATTTTTTTGAATTTAAGGGATTACACATGTATTTTTTATGGATCATTTCCATTTTTCAGGTATCGTTACCTATTCTTATGGGTCATTATAAGGATCGTTTCAACCATTTCATGGAGAAGTTTATGCAGTTCTGGATTGTTTTTATTGCTAAATTTTACGAAAAGGGATGGGGGACTACTTACTTGGCAATTTTTCATGGACCCTAAAGACTACTTCATGGTTTTCTAAGACCGCTTGTCCGCTATTTCACCAAAAGTTGCATTTGATAGAAATAAGTTTCACTGGGCGGATTTTTATTTCTTTCTAAAGAACGGTCGTCCAGATTAAAGAAAAGCTTCCGAATAATGTGCATAACGTGCATTTCCACGAGGGCATACTATAAAAGGGATGTTGATATTTGGCAACCATGATTTACCAGCTCAGATTATACAATGATAGTAATGGTGGACCTAGTATGGTAGGCACCCAAAAAGTAGGAGTTTATGTAGGCATCTCAATCGGCATCCAGAAACGGTGATGTTCTAGTTATACTAACTGAGTTTCCAGGATATTCATTCATGACGGGTTATCATATGATTGTTTCAAGAAATGTTTGAATGTCCTTTTTAATTGCATAACATCAGGGCTTTTTCGTTTTCCTGTTAATTTTCCAGTTTCCTGCTTAAGCATAATTTTGCTTTCTTCTTCTATTTGTATCATTGAGACTGAATCCCATCTTTCCTGGCTAAGCCACTGATCCCAAACCAACAAAAATCTTACACTTTTAAGGTCATAAATTTCATCTTGTCCAAAAAGGAACCAGGTCCCTCCTGTCTGCTACTTCTGCCAATCTTTGGACGTACCTACGTTTACGTACGCCATACGTATACGTTCACCAAAGAGCCCTGATGGAGTAAAAGCAAGCAAACTCGTTCGCTTTGTGAAACTGGAACTTCGCTGGATGACTGGGGAGTACCCGTCCATCGTCGTCGTCGTCGTGTCGTTTCTCTACGAGTAGCACAATTTGTGTGAAGTATATATTTCATGTTCTCTTTAGCATTTCTAACTCGTCTTCTCATCTCTCTGCTGCTGCTGCTGCTTCTGGGGGTTGTAGGACCGGTCACGCTTTGAGTCGACTGGGTTACCAACTTCAAGAGAAAA
This sequence comes from Aedes albopictus, assembly GCF_035046485.1. Lineage (NCBI taxonomy): Eukaryota > Metazoa > Arthropoda > Insecta > Diptera > Culicidae > Aedes > Aedes albopictus. The sequence goes on along the minus strand of NC_085137.1, from coordinate 485,995,303 downwards.
TATCATCCCCCTGGCGGCGGGACTCAACCTACCCCTTGAAAAATGGAGGGCAGTAGGATGACGGCGCTGAAGGACGGACGGTACTTCTCAGAGGAGGAATGCTTAAAGCAGAAACTCATTTCCCTCAAGTTGAAACACTTTGTTAGAGCGAATCGAGGCGAAACCGTGTGGCCATGTGCCAAGGGCTCACGAGTCCTTCAGGACGAGGAGGAGGATGACGACGACGGTGCCACAGCCTCGCAGAGCTCCACGGTTTGCAGTAACACCCTAAGGCAGCCAAAACTGCGCTACGTGTCTAGTCTAGCTAGGTCCGTCCGTTCCTCCTTACCGGTGGCGGGAGTGCCGGGCAAACTATTTTGCAAGATTTAAGCGGAATTCAGACTCGAAAGTTGCACTTTATAAATAATGCATGCTAAACTCTGCTCCATTTCTGGCGTCTTTATCCCATCATCATCGCGCTCTCGTAGTCTTGGTACTATACGACCTGCAGCTCCCAGTTCAGCTCGGATCTCCACAGCAGCGCAGGCAAGCGACCATCAACAACGGTCTAACGTAAAATACGAGGCGGTGGGGTAGCTTTGATCATTTTCATGAAAAACTCAGGTGAATTGATATTTTGAACACAAAAAGATTCTCTACCACTGGAATGGTTACGTATACTGTGAAGACATTAAATTATCATAAGACATTTCATAATTTAATAACAAAAGCGTTCATCAACGTTTCTGCAAAAGAAAAAAAAAATATTTCGATTTTGCAACAACACAGTTTATGACAGAATTTTCAGAAAGCCTTTTAATGAAGATTTTTTTTTAAATTTTGTACAAACTTGGCGTCGACCGAGCGTTGATTCAAGTCAGATTTCACTCGCTATCACAATTGTGGTGTTGGGGTGTAGGGCTCCACCAGCTTCCGGTTCGAATCCGGTGGGAGTAACTTGTTTTTTTTCTCATTTAATCATTTCTTATAAATTTGTGCAAAAATGAAAAAAAAAAAAAAAATCCTTAGCACACCAAGTTCCTGATATGAACTTCTATGAACTTGAAAGTTCCTGCAAAGTTCCGAGTGGCATCTTAAGCAGCATTCAAGTTGCTTAAGAGGCTAATAATGAGCCTTGTCGGAATTTATATGCAAAGTTCCAGCAAGGCTCATTGTTAGACTTTTAGTTACTTGGGTAAGGTTTTTCTTAGGATTTATCTCAAAATAGCAGCTAGAAACTTTGCCAGAAATATCAATAACTTTGCAACAAATTTGCCTTTGATCTTATAAAAAAAACCAAGGAATCTAACAAAAAGTTTTAAAGAAATTCTTCTATTCATTAATTACTTTTGAGAACTGCTATTATCTTTCAAAACTTTACAACATGTTTTTCTTTGACTCAGTTTTCTAACAATAACCCATAAAATACTTTATAAATTATGCTCTAAATCGTATCCGGAATCCAGAAGTTTCCAAAAAACCTTACACGAAATGCCACGGTCTTCTAAAAGGATTTTGTTCCGTAATTTCAACATATTTTAAAATTTTCCCAAAATTCCCCAGATCTCCCTACTAACAAGAAATCTTATAGGTTAGAAAGATAACCGAAAGATAGCCAAGAGACTTTTTAGAAAAGGAGTGGAACCGTATCCGACGATACCAACAGAATATGTTGAATGCAAAGTCTCCCACATTATTATCTGTAAGCTCCTCTAGAAACTCTCCAAGGATTTTTTATTTCAGGATTTAATAGATTCAATGGATTTATAATGGATATCTCTATAAATTTTCCCGAAAATTTAACCAGAAATTCCTTCACAAATTCTCCCATAGATTCTCCAGAAACTGGTCGAAGATCTAAGAACGGATTTTTTATTTCAGGATTTAATAGATTCAATGGATTTATAATGGATATCTCTATAAATTTTCCCGAAAATTTAACCAGAAATTCCTTCACAAATTCTCCCATAGATTCTCCAGAAACTGGTCGAAGATCTAAGGTAGTTCTTAAAAACTGATTCCTGGATTATACTGTGAGTTTTCAAAATTATTTCCTAATCGAATCGCGCAAATGAACACTACACAAATTTTCCGAAGATTCTATAAACAATCTTTTATCGCATTTGCCAAGCTATTGACTTTGTTCCTTTCTTGAAAGAAATATTCTAATGTTTCAAGAATTTTCTGTAATATTGTAAGAATTTTACATAAATATGTTGCATATTTTTTAAAGTTTTTTTTTCTGTATTAACGAGATTCGGAAGTGGGATTCGATCCCAGGTCCTCGGCGTGATAGTCAAGTGTTCTAACCATCACATCAAGTCCGCTCCTCTAAAGTTTTTCTTATCTTATGATTAAAAAAAACTAATACATAATGCAAGATATTCAGCATTATTTTTTATTATAATAAGAAAAAAATAATAATTTTGTAAAGAAACTGCAACCGATGAGGCGAACGGTTTTGTTCAACATTTTTCGCAATAGTGTCATTAATCCACTATTGTACAAAACTCACTTTAGTAGGCATGTGGCAACATAATCACATTGGAAACCTTGGTGAAGTCTTTTGAGAAATCTCTGGGAGAATCCCTGGAAATATCTCTCAATACATTTCCTAAAGGAAATTCCGAAGAAATTCCTGGAGGAATCCATTTCTGAGGAAATCTTTGGATGAATATCTTGAGGACCAGACTCTCTAAAAAATCCTAAAAAAAAATCGTGAGAAATTTGAAAAGGAATGCCTTCAAAAATATTTCTAGACAAATTTCAGAATTTTTTTCCTGAAATAATCTGCAATGCAATTTCAAGGGGCATCCTTGGAGGAAATCATGATGAAATGTTTTAGTTCATGAATTCCTGAAGTTATAATATATGTAAGGAAATAAGCAAAATTTGTGGAAGAATTTCTCCTGGAATTTCCTTAGAAAACTCCTGGAAACATTCCTGTGAAAATTTATGAAGGAAACATTTAAGAAACTCCTGAAGGAAACACTGATGGAGTTTGCGAAGCAATACCTGTACAAATTCTCCTTTAGGAATTCTGAAAAAAAAATCTTAGGAAGAAATTCCCATGCAATCTCTGGACAAATTGCTAAAGGAATTTCTGGCAGTGATTTCTAAAGTGATGTTTGGCGAATTTTTAAAAAGAGTCAACACTGTCTGAAGAAGGCCCCGGAAGGCCTATTAACGGAATCTTTTTTCTGAAGAAATTCTTACGTGAATATTTGTAAAACTCCCAGGAGAAATGCCGTAAGAAAATTAAAAAAATCCCGATTCAACCGCTGAATGAATTTCTGAAAGAATTCCTGAAAGATTTTTTGAAAATGTTCCTGGACTAATTTGGATGATCTCTGGAGGAATTTCTAAAGGAATACCCAAACATCTTCAGCAGAAAGCTTTGGAAAAATTTCTAAAGAAATCTTTGAATTTTTTTATTGAAATTGTTGGGGAAATTTCTGTAAGAATTCAGAGTTTCTGGCGTTTTGAATAAATTACTGAAAGACTTTATGAAGAAATCTTAGGTGGAAGGTATCGTTTGAAAGTTTTCTAGACAAATGCCTGACGCAAAGAAATCTGTGGTTTTTGGGGGGTTCCTGGAAGAAGTTGTGAAGGCACATATAGAGGAATTTATAAAGAAATATAAGAAAGAATTCCTAAATAAAATCCCTGCAAGATTTTCAGAAGGAATCAAGACAAAACTATGAAAGTTCTCTATAGGAATTCTCGGAGAAATATTTGGGGAATGAATTTGAATAGAATATTTAATATGGAGGAATTTGTAAAGACATCTATGGATGAATTTTTGAAAAAAAAACCATACCGTAGAAGAATTTCATAGTGATCTTTGAAAATTGTATATTCAAAAAGGTTATCTAGAAATTCCTGGAAGAGTCCCTAGAGAAGCTTTTGGGTTTATCGCAGGAGAGAATTTGTCAATGAATACCAGGAAGAATTTTCGAAAGAAACCCTGGAGAAAATTCTTGGAAGATTTCCTAATGGAATCCTTAAAGAAATATTCGAAGAAATCCTTCTACTAATTTCTGAAGAAATTAATGAAAGCCACTCGGAATTGATTTCTGAAGGAATTCTTGGAAGGTTTCTTTTGAATTTCTGAGAAATTTCATGAGGAATTCCTGAAGTAATTTCTGGACCAAATCCATTCAACATAAAAAAGTAACTTTAGCGAAATTTTCGAATGAAGAATTCACATTATGTGAGTTGTTCGGGATTGGGATTCTATCACAGGTCCTCGGCGTGATAGGCATGTGCTTTAACTATCACCACAGGTCTACGGGAACATGTGTTGGTAGCATTTTAAATTTCTGAAGAAATTTCTGAAAATCACCTTCCACCTCCTGGTGGAATTACTAGAAAAATCTCTTCGGAAATTTCTAGAAGAATTCCTGGGAAAACACCTCTATACAATTCCTGGAGGAATCCTTGAACGTGATTCTGAAGAAATCTGTGAAGGAATATTTTAGATAAATTTCTCAAAAAAAAAAAACCCTAAAAAATCTGTTGATAAATTTGTTATGAAAGCCTTTAAGATATATTTCTGGAGAATTTTCTGAACGAACTCCGTAATGAAAGAATCAATGAAGAAGTTCCAAGAGGTGTCCCCGGAGGAAGTAGATTGAGGAATACTCGGAGGTTAAGGAGATTTGTGAAAATATTCTTGTATAAATTTCCAAAGAATGTTTTAAGAAATTCCTGAAGAAATCCCTGAAGGAGTTCGGGAAGGAATATCTGTATGAAACTCCTGAAAGAGTCCTGAAGAAATCGCGGCAGAAATTTCTGAAAAAAAATCCTTCGAAGAATTTCTGAAGTAAACTCAAGGAAGATTTCTTAATGAATTTTTGGCAAAGTTCCTGAGGAAATCCATGGCGGATTTTCTAAAGGGATTCAGAAGAATCATTGAAGGCTTTCAAAAGAAATCTATGGAGAAATTTCTATAGAAACTCCCACAGTAATATCTTAACAACTCCCTGGAGAATTTTTTTAAGAATCCTTGTAGAACTTTCTGATGGAACCACCTTCTTAAAGAATTTCTGGAAGATTGTGTGAAGGAATTTTTCGAGTAATTTTAGAAATAATCCATTTGAGATTTAAAAAAATGGAACTTATTTCCTGAAATATTATTAATGCAAAATGAAGCTTTGGTGGAATTTATGGAGGAATCTTTGAATGTTTTTCTAACGAAATCCTTTCAGAAATTTCTGAAGTAAAATGAATTTTTGACTGAAAAAAATATTAAAAAATGACAGGAGGAATTTGAGCAGGAATCCTTTCAGGAATCTCAGCAAGAAAACTATGGAAGACTATGTAAAGAATCCCTGGTAGTATTTCTGACGAAATACGCAGAGCAATTTATGAAAAAATACAAAGAAGAATTTCTTAAAAAATTCTCGCAAGATTTTTAGGAGGAATCAATTTAGGAATATCTAAATAAATTTTCACAGTTATATATAAACAACTCCCTAGAGAAATTTCTGGAAGAATCCTTGTAAACCTTTCTGATGGAATTTTTTTTGTGAAAGATTTTAAGAAAGAAAGTTTGGAGGAATTTCTGGAGGAGTGTTTGTTTGATTTTCTTATGATATCCTTGGAGAAATTTTTGAAGGAATTCTGAACTTCTGACGTTCTGAATCACTGATAAAAATATGAAGAAATGCCAGGAGAAATTTTAAAAGGATTCCCATCGAGAATCAAAGTAAGAACTCTATGGAAGAGTTCTTCCAGGGATCCCGGAAGAATTTCTGAAGAAAACCCTCTTAATGAATTTATGGAAGATTTTCATAAGGTATCAATTTAGGAATTTCTGAAGGAATGCGTGAAAATTTTCACCAAAAGCATTCTTGGAGGATTTTATGAAGGATTTTTTGAAGGAAAGCACGAAAGTATTCTAAAGGAATTCTCGGAGAACTTTTGAAGGAAACTCTGGAGCAGTGAAGAAATGCATGGATGAATTCCATGAAAAAATCATGGAAGAATTTGTGGAGCTATCTATGGAAGGTTTTCTAAAGGTTTGCCTCGTGAAATTGCTGAAGTAATCCCTAGACAAATGTTTGAAGAATCTCGGGAGAAAAGTTCGAAATTGATACCTGGAATATTTTTTCGAATCTTCTTTCGCATATTTTTTGGAGAAATCCCTGAAAGATTTTCGAGAAAGAATGCCTGGGGAAAATTCGTCTGGAACCATTAGAAGATTTTCTTAGAGAAGCCTTGGAAAAAAATCAGAGTAATCCTTATTCGTATTTATCCCTGGAATACGCAGAAATCCATGGAAAACTCTTCCCGTGAATTAATGTCTGAAGCAATCCATAAAACGTTTCCTATTTTTTTTGGATAAATTTTTAGAAGAATTCGTGAAGTAATTCAAATCCATACAAAATTCTTAAAAAGTCGTTTGTATTTTTTCAGGAATCCTTGCAGGAACTTCTGAAAAATGAAAATTTCCAAATGAATCTTTGCAGGATTTTTTAAAACAATATTTTAAGGGGTTTTTGGGGTAATTTCTGGAGGAAGATTTAGAGAAATTTCCAAAGAAAGCTCTGCTGGAATTTCTGAAACTAATTTTGTTAATTTTTTTCAAAGAACTCTCGTCAAAAAAATTTTGAAAGAACACTGACATTTTTTTAGAGGTATCTGTATAGAAATTTCTGTCGAAAAATCTCGATGAATTTCTGGTGGAATATTTGGTTAACATTTTCGAATGAATGTAGTTTATTTTCTATCCAGAAGAACGGAATTTCATGGGAACATTTTTTTTTCAATTTTTTACATGATCAATTTGAAAACATGTTTCCTCAGATGGTTGTTGACAATTTTTCGAAGAACATGTTTTGTCTGTGCGTATGGGCACTCCATAAATTTTGAGCAATTTGGATTTTTTTTTATTTCTGGATAAGATGCCTCCACAAATATTCGAGTTTTCAAAAGCGTTTTAACGAGAATACAAATAGTTTCATCTACATTCGATAAATCTGAAGCAGTTCTTCATGTTTTCTGTTTGTGATATGAATTTTGGAGCTAGTTTTCGATTATCTTTTTTCTGCTTTTTTCTATGTACTTGAAATTTGAGCAGATTTGTTAAGAGTTTCATTTGATTGTTTACCACGATTTTCTCTAGGAGTTCACCCCCATTTTTAATGATGATTTACATATTAATTTTTAAATTGAGAAATTTATTTTGTTTTTTTTTTTTACCAAAGAGCCAAAAAAAATTGTTTTATCTAAAAAAAAAATCAAAGATTTCGTTCTTGGAATTCGTTTAGCATCCTCACTATGAAACACATTATGTTTAGTTCCAAAGAGAAACTGTAACTTTTTCAAAGTTGAGTTACATAGAAGATGATATTTCAGTTCAAGCAGTTTTTATTCAGGTTCAAAATAATACTTTTGTATTTTCTTTTAGAAATTTTCGTAGAAATCTTAAAAAATCTATTTTTTCAAAAATTTCAGTCTCAGTATTAAATTATTAATTTCCTTGAATACATGTTTAACTTAATTTGATAGGGTAATCTTTCAAATGTGCTTTTAGAGTTCGTTCTTCTTGCGATAAATCTTCTGAAATATCTCTCAAAGTTTTATCAAATCTCAGTAAAAAATGTTTCTAGAGAAATCAATCAAAAAATATTACAGATGGCTACAAATTCAAATTGTCGCACTAATTCTTTGGAGCCGGAGGGGTCATACAGGAACTCGGCGATGAAACCTTTTGATCGGTTTAAAACGTGTTCGAGACCAGCGAGGTTGTAGCAGCTGTGGCAAAACAATCTGGCTGCAAAGCGCTAAACTGTGTAGCATCTCTTATTCTCTTAGCTATTATGATGGAGTATTTAAGATCCTCTTGGGGAATATTTCGATGAAACATCATTGAACAACATAGGGTAGGCACCGCCTGACACCATGTGCCAGGGGCTCCAAATTCTTCATAAAAATAATAATGTTGGTAAACTCCTAAGATGGCCAAAGTAAAATTCTTAAAATAATTATCCTGGCAAAAAAAAAACACAATTGGATGAGTTTCTTTTTACAAGAGTGTGCAGTACTATGCACGAAAATGCCTCGCACTGTGCTTCAGTGAGGCCGATGATTTCCTCAGGGACTTCTTTGCGCCTGAGAGCTCCCCTGAGCCTGAGACGGCTGAAAGCTTTTCGTAATCAATCAACACCAGGTAAAGAGACTCTTGGAATTCACTGATTTGCTCCAAGATCATGCGGAGCATGGTTCACATAGGATCGTGCGGTACGGACTTCTGTTCACTGCCATCGGAGAGTTCCGTCAATCTTCTGCTGTGTTCGGTTAAAAATCACTTTGCAGGGAACTTTGAGAACGATTAGCAGCCAATTATCGCATACAGTCAGGTCACCCAGATTACGCAAGGAAGAAGAAAATATAGATATTTTGGAAAGTCGTCTCGAGATTCTGTTGGGAGCTCATATTAAGAGTTCATGAGAAATTTTCATTAGGATTTTTTATAAATTTATAGATATTACTGAAAGAATTCCAAGAGCTGTTCATTTATATTTATATGGCTCTACATCCGCACTGGGATTTGGCCTGCCTCGCTTCAACTTAGTGTTCTTTGAGTACTTCCACAGTTATTAATTGAAGGGCTTCCTTTGCCTACCATTGCATGAATTTGTATATTGTGAGGCAAGTACAATGACACAATATCCCCAGGGAATCGAGAAAATTTTCCCGACCGGATCGGGAATCGAACCCGCCGTCTCCGGATTGGCGATCCATAGCCTTGACCAATACAAAATCAAAATATATAGTATTCATACAATATAATCCATCCGTGCAAGGAAGAACCTTGTCAACGTTACCCCATCTCACGGTAACCGTTCTAGTTTCCAGCTGGAGGTAGGTACCGGCGGCGTTGGCGACGCTGGTCGTCGTGACGATGATGGTGATGATGATTTGCTTGATTCTGTTGAACGTCTTGGGGAAAAGTCAAAACGAGGCGAAAGCTGCTATTGCGGGGATTAGCGGGTTACAAATCCGTGCCACATTTCTCGCGCGATGCAGGATGCAGCTGAGAAACGAGCAACGTGCAGCTTCCAACAGCATCGCATCGCAGCACATCCTTGACGAGATCGCGAACAAGCGAGTCTCAGCAGCCAGCCCAGCCCCGCACGATGATGATGGAGACCATCATGTTGGCTAACCCTGGGCTTACAACAACGGACGGACGGACGGAGGACGACGGGACGGTTAGGGAATGCAAATTTGTGTGTGCGCTGTTGCTGCTGCAGTCTGCAGCATAGACTCCATGTTCACAAAACGCTGACTTTCTTCATGCGCGGGGAATCAATTATAACCGTGTTGACACTTTGCAACGGGTGCGTTTCTAACCAGTTGATGCGAAAATTGCTGTGGGAAAGTACCTACGAGCATCCATCGTGAAGTTGGAGTGGGGCCGTTGATTGGAATTTCATGAAGAGGGCATGCTCGTCGACAAGTTGTGTGCTTATGAGTAATATGGTGGATGGTTGGATCTTTGGAGTGGAACAGTATGACATCGTTACATGGCTGTTCTTCATTCAGTCACATAATTTCGGGATCAGCATGAAATAGTTAAAGAACTATCCCTGGAAGAAAGCCTTAAGTTATTCCTGGGAAAGTTCCTGAAGTAAATGCCTGGGGAAATTTTTGAAGATTTTCGTACAGATATTTCCGGAGAACTCTCAAATAGTGGATTTTTTGAAGAAATCCTGGAATGTATTCAAAATGAAATGTCTCTTATAACAATTCCTGAAATATTACGAATTGAAGAAGGAATTCCTAGAAGAATTCCTAGTGTATTTCCTAGAGAAATTCCGGAAAGACTTCCTGGGAGGATTCCGAAAGAGTCTTCACTGGGAGGATTCCTGAAGGATTCCCTGGAGAAATGTGTGAAAGCATTTCTGGCATTTAAGTACTTATATGTTTAAAGTAAGTCACGGTGACTTCTACGCAACCTAAACCTGCGCTGCTGTGACTCTTTTGTAGCACGTATGTTGCTTGAAAGAATCCCTGGAGGACTTATTGCTTCGCCTATAAATTCTTACAATCCCTAAGTAAACTTCTGAATAAAATGCTAGAGAGGTTCCCGAAAGGATCCCTGGATAATTTCCTGGTTCCTGTATGCATTATTCCTTTTTAAATTATCTTCTAATACTATTCGCTGGAGGACTTCCTCCGGAAATTCTTGAAGTAATTAAAAAAAATCATCAGACAATCCTGGAGAAATTCTAGAAAAGACCTTCGATCGTCTTTCTGAAATTTCTGAAGGAATTTCTGAATGAACTTTTGAAGAGAAACTGAGAGGAATTTGTTAAGAAATCACTACAGGAATCCCTGGAAGAATTCCCGGAGCAATCAGTGGAGGAATTTCTGAAAGTATAGCTGATGGACTTCCTGGATAAACTCTGGGAGGAATCCCTAGAGAAATTTTTGAAGAAATCCCTTAAGTAATTTCTAGAAGAAATCCTAGATAAATTTCTGGAGGACCTCTGGAAGAAATCCCTGGAAAAATTTCTGAAGCAATCTTTTGAGGCATTCCCAGAGGAAACCTTAAAGAAATTTTCTGCAGTAATCCTTGAAGGAATTCTTGGAGAAACCCGTGGAGGAATCCTTGAAGAAATTCCTGGGAAAAATCTTCAGAGAGAATTCTGGAGGAATGCCTGGAGAAACTTCTGAGAAAATTCCTGGTGTAATCTCTGGAGGAATTCCTGGAACAATTCCTTCAGCATCCAGCAGGAATTTCTGGAAAAATTCCTGGATAATTTCTTAGAGCAATTCCTGGAGCATTTTGTGGAGAAATCTCCAAAGGAATTCTGGGAGGATTTTCTGGAGAAATTTCCGGAAAAAAAGTTCCAGGAGGATTTCCTGGAAGAATCCTTGGAGAAATTTCTGGAGGATTTCATGGAGGAATCTCTGGAAAACCACTGGAGAATTTCATGGAGATATCCCTGAAGGCTGGAGGCATCCCTGAAAAAATCATGAAGAATCTCTGAAGAAATCCCTAGAGGATTTCCTGTGGGATTTGCTGACAAAATTTCTGAAGGATGTCCAGGAGCAATTTCTTGAAAAACAATCCTGTAGAGAAATCTGGAGGAGTTCCTAGAGAAATTCCTATATAAAATCCTGGAGGAATGCCAGGAGGATTTCCTACAGGTAATCCTGTAGGAATTGCTGGAGGAATCCCTGAAGGAATTCCTGGAGGAATTTTCGGAGATTTCTATTTCTATTCCTATTATTTTTTCTATTTCTGAAAAAATCCCTTGAGAAATTCCTGGAGCAATTTCAAGTGGAATTTCTGAAAGACTTCCTGGAGAAATTCTCGAAAGAATTCCTTAATCCCTGGGGAAATCCTTGGAGTAAATTGTGGAGAAATCCCTGGAGGAATCCCTGCAGCACCCTGGAGGCAAGCCTAAAAAAATCGTGAATGTATTGCTGGAGAATTTCCTGGAAGAATTTCTGCAGAAATCCCAACAGGATTCCCTGGAAGAACTCTTGGAGGAATGTGGAGGAAACCATGGAGGAATCTCGGAAGCAATTCCTTGAAAAAATCCTGAAGGAATTTCTGGAGGAATTTCTAGAGAAATTCTTGAAGGAATTTTTGGAGGAATTTTTAGAGAAACCCTCAAAGGAATTTCTGAAGGAATCCTTGAGGAAATCCTTGGGGAAATTTGTGGATAATGCCCTGGAAAAATCCTGGTGGAATTTCTGGAAGAATCGCTGCAGCAATTCCTGGAGGAAAATCTGGAAGAATTCCTGGAGGAATGCCTGGAAAAATTCCAGAAGCTATTCCTAGAGAAAATCCTGCAAAAAATTCTGGAGAAATCCCTCAAGGATTTCCTGGAGAAATTCCTGAATGAATTGCTGACAGAATTTATAAAGGCATTCCTACATTCTCTTCCTGGAGGAATCCCTGAAGGAATTCGTGGAGAAATTCATTGATGAAATTCTGGAGGAATTCCTAGGAGAAATACCTGGAAAAACACTTGTGGAATTCCTTGGGAGTCCCTGAATCAATTACTGGAGGAATTCCTAAAGCAATTCCTGGAGAGATACCTGGAGGAAACCCTAAAAACCCCGTGGATAAATTCCTGGAGAAACTCATGGAGGGAATCCTGGAGAAATTCCTTGAAAAAATCCTGGAGGAATGCCTGGAGGAATCCCTGGAGGAATTTATAGAGGAATTCTTCAAACAATTACTCGATGAATTTCTGGAGGAATATCTAGAGGATTTCTAAAAAAAAAATCCTTGCGAAATTTCTGGAGGAATTTCTTCAGGAATTCTTGGAGAAATCCTCGAAGGAATTTCTGAAGGAATCTCAGAGGGAATCCGTGGAGAAATTTGTGGAGAAATCCTTGGAAAAATAATGGAGGAATTGCTGAAAAAATTCCAGAAGATTCTAGAAAATTCTGGAAGAATTTCTGAAGGAATCCCTGAAGGATTTCCTGGAGAGATTCGTATATGAATTGTTGACAGAATTTATAAAGGTATTCCTAGATTCTTTCCTCCTGAAGAAATTCCTAGGGTCATTCCTAGAGAAATTCCTTAATCAAATTCTGGAGGAATTCCTTCATGAATTCTTGAAGGAATCCCAGAAAGAATTCCTGAAGCAATCCTAGGAGAAATACCTGGACAAATACTTGGGGAACTCCTGGAGGTGTCCCTGAATTAATTCCTGGATGAATATTTGGAGAAGTTCCTTGAGGAATCTCTGCAAGAATCCAAAGAGGAATGCCTGGATCAATTCCTGGAAGAATGCCTAAGAGAATTCCTGGTGGGATTATTGGAGGAATCCCTGAAGCAATTCCTGGATGAATTTCTGGAGGAATACCGGGAGAAAGTCTTGAAGGAATACATGGAGGAAATCCTCTGGAGGAACTCTTGAAGCAATCCCTGAAAGAATTACTGTAGAAATTCTTGAAGGAACCCGTGGAGGAATTCCTGAAGAAATCTCCAAATGAGCTCCTAAAGAAATCTCTGGAGGAATTCTTTGAGAAATTCTGAAGGAATCCTTAGAAGTGTTCGAAGAGGAATCTTTGCAGCAGTTCCTGAAGAAATTCCTAGAGGAGTTCCTGAAGAAACTCCAAAAGGAATCCCAGAAACAATTTCAAGAGGAATTCCCAAGGGAATCCCTAAACAGTTCCTGGAGGAAGTACTGAGTTCCTTAAGGCGAAACTGGAAGCATTTACTCAGTTTTTTGGTTTTTGATTTTATATTAAATAACGAAGCAATATTTTCAAAATCGGTTTTTGCACACATGTAGAGTAGGGTGGCCCACACTTATATGAAAAACAAAAATTTCGAAAAATACCAAGTCTTACCTCCTAAATCAGTTGTGTTGGACTCCCAGAAGCTACGTTCAAAATTTGAGCAAAATCGGTTTAGCTTAAGGGGGCGCTCAAAACGCTTGAAGTTTGTATGGGAAAACTGGGCCAAATGTATGCAGAAATTTTAAGTTTTCGAATTTTGCCGCTAGGTGGCGCTGTAAGCGTTCAATAATCAAACCCTTTGGTATTATTGTAGGTGACTATATGCCAGAGAACTTTGTCGAAGACCGCGAAGTGATCCGACGGCTGTGAAAAAAGTTATACCCTAGGCAAAGTGAGGCAAAGTATTGAGATTTCATTATTGATATTATTCCTTTACATGTATTGGAAAAATAAAAATAAAGTTTATCCTCACTTTTCCTAGGGTATAACTTTTTTCACAGACGTTGTATCAACTTGCGGTCTTCGACAAAGTTGTTTGGCATATAGTCACCTACAATAATACCAAAGGGTTTGATTATTGAACGCTCCAAAACAACTGATTGAGGAGGTAAGACATAGCATTTTTCGAAATTTTTGTTTTTCATATAAGTGTGGGCCACCTTAATGTAGAGTATGGATCAAGGTATCTTCTGATTTTTTTTTGTGGTGGAAAATGTTTTCCATTTTTGCAGAAAACATTTTTTTTTGTTAAATTTTGTTCAAAAATGGTTTCCGCAAAAACGAAAAACATTTTCTACCAGGAAAAAAATCAGGAGATACCTTGATCCATACGCTACATGTGTGCGAAAACCGATTTTGACAATATTGCTTGGTTATTTAATAAAAAATCCAATACCTAATAGTGAGGAAATGCTTCCAGTTTCGCCTTATAGAATGCAAGGAGGAATTCCTGAAGGAATCCTAAGAAGAGTTCCTGGGGGAATCTTTGGAGGAATTTTTAAAATAAGTTGTTCCAGAAAGAAGCACAGAAAGAATTCTCGAATGAAGCCCTGGAGAAATTCTCAGAAAAATCCCTGGAGGATATCCTAGAGGAATACCTAGGAATGCCTGGAGGAATTTCTGGAGGATTTTTTAGAGAAATTCCTGCAGCAATTCCCAGAGGAATCCATGGAATTATTCCTGGAGGAATCCCTGAAGAAATTCTTCGAGGAATCTCTTGAGGAATTTCTGGAGGAAAACCAGTAAGAAGTCCCGAAGAAATCGAAAATAGAATGCTTGGAGAAATCCTGAAAGAATTCTGAAAGAATCCTGGAAGAATCCTAAGAATAGTTCGTGGAGGAAATCCTTGAAGAATCCCTTTTGCAGTTTCTGAAGAAATCCCTGCAGGAGCTCCTAAAGAAACCCCACGCACCAAACGCTTTCAGCAATATTTTGCTGAATTTTGCCGAGCTGAAGGGTACAGCAAAGTTCTTTGCTGAACTTCCAGCAAAACGTTACTGGTGATCAGCAGAGTTTATTGAACAAATCAGCAAAACTTTGCTGAATTTCGGCAAATTTTTTTTGCTGAAGCCTTCAGATCGGCAAAATTCAGCAAAATTTTGCTGAAACCCTCAATCGGGTTTTGGTGTGCAGGAGTAATCCTGGAAGCGATATCAAGAGGCATTCCTAAAGGAATCGCTAAACAGTCCCTGGAGGAAGTACTGGATTAGTTCCTGGAAGGGTTCTTGAAAGAATTCCAAGATGATTTCTTAAATGAGTTCCTGAGGGAATTCTTGGAGGAATTTTTACAATAATCCCTGGAGTTGTTCCTGAAAGAAACACAGAAAAAATTCTCGGGTGAATCCCTGGAGGAATTCTTGGAGGAAAACCTCAAGGTATTCCTGAAGAAATACCATGAGGAATCCCGGAAGCGATCCCATGAAAAATTCCTTAGGATTTCCAGGAAAGCTCTTTTAACATATTCTTGGGAGGATTTCTGTAGGCATACTTTGAAAAAAATATATGAAAGAATCCATGTCTGCAATAAATTTTGGATGAATTATTATTGGAATCTTCAGATGGACTCCCAAAAGAATGTTTTGTCCAATGTTTTGAGGAATTCCTAATATTTTTAAAAAAATCTCTGGGTAAATTTCCTGAAAGGGTTTCTGGAAGATATTCCTGCTGAAATACTTCAAATTATTCAAAATTGAATTATTGGAGCAATCTGTAGTGGAATTCTTGAAAGAATATGTGGAGAAATTCCTGAAGAAATCTGTGAATGAACTTGCAGAAATACCTAAAAGGATCTCTGACATTTCTTTGGGAATCCCTGAAGAAATTCTCGAAAAAAGCACTGAAACAATCACTGGAGGAACCACTAAAGATATTCCAGGAGAAATTCACGAAGAAATGTCTGGTGAAACTCCTAGAGGAATTCTTAAAAAAAAGTCTCTGGTGTAATCCATGATGGAATCACTAAAGTATAGACTGTTTCAGAAATTATAAATACACTTTGTTTATCAAATTAAATGAACTGTTCTAATGATTTTTACCAACTTCTTTCAGAGTATAGCATATTGTACTCCATATTTTTATATTTCCTTTCAATTGTCTTGATATTTTGAAGAACAGTTGAGTTCTCTAACAAATAACTTAATTTTTCAAATTTGCATTTTCAATTCATACCTTACCTTACCGGTCAGGCTAAGGCCGGGGTGGCCTCTGCTGTACATAGTAGCCGCCTCCATTCCACTCGGTCCATGGCTGTATGTCTCCAGTTCCGCACTCTGCGTAGGGTCCGCAGATCGTCCTCCACTTGGTCGACCCACCTAGCTCGCTGCGCTCCACGTCTTCTTGTACCGGTCGGATGACTCTCGAGAACCATTTTAGTCGGGTTGCTATCCGACATCCTGATGACGTGACCCGCCCACCGTAGCCTCCCGATTTTCGCGGTATGGACGATGGTTGGTTCTCTCAGCAGCTGATGCAGCTCGTGGTTCATTCGCCTTCTCCAAGTCCCGTCTTCCATCTGCACTCCGCCGTAGATGGTGCGCAACACCTTCCGTTCGAAAACTCCAAGGGCGCGTTGGTCCTCTGCACGTAGGGTCCATGTTTCGTGCCCATAGAGGACCACCGGTCTAATCAGCGTTTTGTAGATGGTTAACTTCGTGTTACGGCGAACTTTATTCGATCGTAGAGTTCTGCGGAGTCCAAAGTAGGCACGATTTCCTGCCACAATGCGCCTCTGGATTTCTCTGCTGGTGTCGTTGTCGTCGGTCAGCAGTGAGCCCAAGTACACGAATTCTTCAACCGCCTCGATTTCATCACCGTCGATATGAATTCGGGGTGGCGGGCGCGGTAATTCCTCCCTGGAGCCCTTTGCCATCATGTACTTTGTCTTCGACACATTAATGACTAATCCGATTCGCCTGGCTTCACTCTTTAGTCGGATGTACGTTTCCGCCATCGTCTCAAATTTACGAGCAATAATATCAATATCATCGGCGAAACCAAGCAGCTGAACGGACTTCGTGAAAATCGTCCCACTCGTGTTTATCCCCGCTCTTCTTATTACACCCTCCAAAGCAATGTTGAACAGCAAGCACGAAAGACCATCACCTTGCCGCAACCCTCTGCGAGATTCGAAGGGACTCGAGAGTGTCCCTGATACTCGAACTACGCACATCACTCGATCCATCGTCGCCTTGATCAACCGTATCAGTTTATCCGGGAATCCGTATTCGTGCATAATCTGCCATAGCTGTTCTCGATCGATTGTATCATACGCCGATTTGAAATCGATGAACAAGTGATGTGTGGGTACGTTGTATTCGCGGCATTTCTGCAACACCTGGCGGATGGCGAACATCTGGTCCGTTGTAGCGCGTTCACCCATGAATCCAGCCTGATATTGCCCCACGAACTCTCTTGCAATCGGTGATAGACGGCGGCATAAAATTTGGGAGAGTACCTTGTAGGCAGCGCTCAGTAGTGTGATCGCGCGATAGTTCCCGCAATCCAACTTGTCGCCCTTTTTGTAGATGGGACACACGATACCTTCCATCCATTCCTCCGGTAATACTTCCTCCTCCCAAATCTTGGTAATGACCCAGTGTAGTGCTCTCACCAGTGCTTCTCCACCGTATTTTAGAAGCTCGCTTGGTAGTTGATCTGCTCCAGCGGCTTTGTTGTTTTTCAACCGGCCAACCTCCTCCTCAATCTCTTGAAGGTCAGGGGCCGGAAGTCTTTCGTCCTGTGCACATACTCCTAGATCTGTTACCACGCCACCTTCGGTACTTGCAACGTCGCCATTGAGGTGCTCATCGTAATGCTGCCGCCACCTCTCGACCACCTCACGCTCGCTCGTGAGAATATTCCCGTGATTATCTCGGCACATGTCGGCTTGTGGCACAAAGCCTCTGCGCGAGCGGTTCAGCTTCTCGTAGAACTTTCGTGTGTCCTTAGCGCGGTACAGCTCTTCCATCGCTTCGCGATCTCGTTCTTCCTGCTGGCGCTTCTTCATCCGGAAGACTGAGTTCTGCCTGTTCCGCGCCTGTTTGTAACGTGCCTCATTCGCTCTCGTACGGTGTTGCAGCATTCTCGCCCATGCTGCATTCTTCTCGTTTTTCAACTGTTCACATTCGCCGTCGTACCAGTCGTTTCTGTGATTCGGAGTCGCGAAGCCTAGTGCTGTAGCCGAGGTACTACCTATGGCGGATCGGATGTCCCTCCAGCCATCTTCAAGTGTAGCTGCGCCAAGCTGCTCTTCCGTAGGTAGGGCCACTGCTAACTGCTGCGCGTAGTCTTGAGCCACTTCTCCGTTACGAAGTTGCTCGATGTTGAGCCGCGGCGTTCGACTTCGACGCGTGGTGATAACTGTCGAAAGTTTTGAGCGCATGCATACAGCGACTAAGTAGTGATCCGAATCTATATTCGCACTGCGGTATGTGCGGACGTTGGTTATATCCGAGAAGAATTTACCGTCGATTAGAACGTGGTCGATTTGATTTTCTGTTTGTTGATCGGGTGATCTCCAGGTGGCTTTATGGATATCTTTGCGGGGGAAGAAGGTGCTTCGGACTACCATACCACGGGAGGCTGCAAAGTTTACGCATCGCTGGCCGTTATCATTCGATACGGCGTGCAGGCTGTTTCGCCCGATTACCGGTCTGTACAATTCCTCCCTTCCTACCTGCGCGTTCATGTCGCCGACAACGATTTTCACGTCACGCGGCGAGCAACCATCGTATGTTTGCTCTAACTGCGCGTAGAACGCTTCTTTCTCGTCATCGGGTCTCCCTTCGTGTGGGCAGTGGACGTTGATGATGCTGTAGTTGAAGAAACGGCCCTTAACTCTCAACATGCACATCCTTGCGTTGATCGGCTGCCACCCGATAACACGTTGTCGCATCTTGCCCAACACTATAAATCCTGTTCCCAGTTCATTGGTGGTGCCACAGCTTTGGTAGAAGGTAGCCGCTCGATGCCCGCTTTTCCACACTTTCTGTCCAGTCCAACAAAGTTCCTGCAACGCCACGATGTCGAAGTTGCGGGGATGTAGTTCGTCGTAGATTATCCTGTCACATCCTGCGAAACCTAGTGACTTGCAATTCCATGTTCCAAGTTTCCAATCGTAGTCCTTATTTCGTCGCGTGGGTCTTTGCCGATTGTATCGAGTCGTATTTTCTCCTATGTTATTCGCAATGGGGATTTTTACGGGTGGCTTATTGGGCCTACGCCAACACTCCTGTCTCGCCGGAGGGCCATCGTGCCAGTTCTGTTTAACGTCCCAACCAACACTGGGACGACCACGCTGATGGGGCTACCACCTTGGATCTAGCTGGGCGTGGTGCAGCGTTTCTTACTCAGCCGCTGGATGCCAGAACAGACGCTGTTTGAGCCGCACCTCCTTGGTGAACAGACACTCGGATCGTACCTCCTCAATCTAGCTGAAGTCAGAAGGACAACAGTGCCCAGGCTGCACTACCAGCTAAGCACACAACTCTTAGCTGGCGGTCTTTGTCATCGCTTGACCCGTGGAAGCATGAGGTAGGAACTTGTGAGGACCAGAGCTATATTGGACGCTCTCCTTATCGACTCACCGTTTTGCAGCCCAATTCAATTCAATTCAATTCAATTTATTGGAAAAAAAGCATATATCCTAAGTGTACCTGCTTACGATCCCTAATGAATTACATTCTTTTAAAGGGTCGTTAGGTTGACCTAAGCTAAATCTAGTGTGCTCTTATACATTATGGTATGATATAATTATTAACATTATCTTTAATATAACTTTTCAAACATCTCTTGAATTCTAGGATTGAGTTTGAGTTTTTTATATATTCTGGAAGCTGATTGAATATGTTAGGTCCCATATTGATAAATTTTCGTCTTCCTACTTCACTTCTAAAACCACTTTGTTGTAGCATATGAGCATATCTTGTTTGATGTTGATGTCGTGCGCCGCTGAATATCCAGTTGTGGTGTAGGTTGAAATTGTTAACGACTTTGAACATGGTTATTCCTATCTGGAACGTGAAGAGTCCCAACACTGGCAGAATGTTATTCTCTGTATTGTATAACGTATTTGTAGGTTGCAGGAAAGGGAGATTATAGACAGCTTTCACACAGCGATTTTGTTGCACTTGCATTTCTTTCAAGTACGTTTGGCAAGATGTACCCCATGCTGCTATACCGTATTGGTATCGACTATGAATGAAAGCATAGTACATTTTCAGGAGAACGTGTCGAGGAACGTAGGGTGCTAGTCTCCGCAGGATTCCGCATAAAGATGAGCAGCTTGCGACTGTTTCTCGGATATGAACATCCCATTTCAATCTGTTGTCAATCCAAACTCCTAGGTACTTAAATCTGTCTACTTCTTCGATAGTAGCTCCATTTATAACCAACCCCATTGTGGCGCCTAATGTCTCTCTTTTTCCAAACAGCATCATTTTGGTTTTCTGCAAATTCAGCGCCAAGAGATTGTTTTCGAGATACTGCATAATCAATTTTAGATCATGAGACATATCACGATATAATTCTGAGACAGTCTTGGCTTCGTATGAGATCGCCGTATCATCTGCAAAAAGCCTCAGTTGTCCTTTCAAGTTGAGTTTCGCTATGTCATTGACGTATATTAGAAACAACAGGGGTCCAATATTACTACCTTGTGGGACGCCACAATTAATAGTGGACGGTGTACTTTTGATCCCATCTATCACGACCTGTTGCCGACGATCCTTCAAATAGCTCTCCAAAAATTGATTGGCCACACCACGAATACCATAAGCTTCTAGTTTTTTCAGTAGGATTCGATGATTTATGGTATCGAAGGCTTTCGAAAGGTCAAGAAAAACGGCTGCAGCGGACATTTTCTTATCTACCGAACGGGAAATATCGTCGACCAGCACAAGGACTGCTACTTCAGTTGATGAACCTTGTCTGAAACCAAACTGATGCTGGAACAGTAAGCCGGTGGTATGCATGAAGTTATTGAGCCGGGAGCATAAAAGTTTCTCGAAGACTTTGTTAATAGAAGGTAGTACAGATATTGGTCTATAGTTTGTCGCTTTTTTGGGGTTGCCATTTTTGAAAACCGGATACACTAGAGCTTGCTTCAAACCGCTTGGATAAATGCCAAGAGAAATACTGTCGTTGAAACAGTCACACAAAATGCTGGAAAGTAGCACACTGTGCCTTTTCAGAGCCCCCACTGGAAAACCATCTATACCTGTGGCTTTCGAAGCATCCAGACCAGAAATAATATTTGAAACTTCTACTTGTGTAGTTGGTCGCAGGAACATCGATGTGTTGGATATCGTCATGGTGCCAAATTTGTTGATGTTTCCATCAGAAACGAGGGTGCTGGCGAGGTTATCTCCGATGGAAGAGAAGAAGGTATTGAAGATATCTCCAACACTGGCTGGAACATCCGTTTCCACTCCATTAGCTTCTAGAATCAGCTGCTTTTTCTTTCCCGACTTGTTGCCCATCAGTTCATTGATTTTACTCCATAGATATTTTGGATTATTTGAGGAAAACATTCGTTGATAATAAGCGGATTTTGCTCGACGTTTCGTATCTGCCAGCTTCTTGTTCGCATGAGCTAGAAGACGTTTTAGGTTTTCATTCATTCTATCTCTTTTCCATTTTTGAAACAGATTGTTTGATATCTTGCCCAGTTTCCAAACATCAAAGTTGAGCCATGGACAAACATTAGTTTTCGTCTTAACACGGACAGAGAAAGTAGACGAAAAAGACAGGATCAGTTGGGAATATCGATCTGTGATTAGCTGCAGACGATCCTGAGGTTGCAAGGAGCCGAAGTCGGTTGTTTGAAGAAACGATTGGAAGTTGGAGTTGACATGTCGGTAATTCACGATGGTTTTTGTTAGAATCCTATCCTCTTTTCTCATTTTCTTGTTGAACTTAGTTAAGACATAGCAATGGTCGCTAAGACTGCAGTTGATCGTGTAGTTCGTAATGCGTTCAGACTTATCAGCTTGACAAACAACGTGATCGAGTATGTTGGAGCTGCTAGGACGAGTTACATGCGTATTTGTCACAATCATATTGTAGGATGATAACATTTGCAAATACTGTTGAGCCATTCGACAATTTTCGTTGTTGATTGCTATGTTCATGTCACCCAGTATGAAGCATGGTTGTTTGGGATCCAGGGACGAAAGTATTAGCTCCATATGCGAAATAAACCTGCTTATGTCATAACCTGGTGGACGATAGATACCGTAAACGGTAACACTAGGAAACGTCTGTATTTTTACTCCAACATGATGGTATCCATCATCCGTTGCATTAGCCTTCACCGAGAAGTTTAAACCATCTCGTACAAAAACTGCCACACCACCAGCTGAGTTACGACGACAAGAGTAAGTGCTTTGGTATCCAGGAATATTGTAGAAATTCGATCTGCTTTCCTTAATCCAGGTTTCCTCAACTACCAGAACATCGATCGTTACTTCCAAATTATGTAGGAAAATACAGAATGCGTCCAACTTTTCGAAGTTGTTCATTCCTCGGATATTAATTTGGAGCATATTGAAACCATCGCATGAGGCTATTTGGACATCAGAATTATTCAAACGGAGATTTGTAGCACGATTGATTTGTTCCATTTCGCTAATTTGTTCAATTTACGGCGAATAACAGGAAATATTACTTCCTGCACGATATGAGCCTATTCAAATCAGCTCGAGATTGAACTTTGATAAGCTTCGAGTTTTGAGACTGTTTGGCTAGTGTAATGCCGTTTCGTCCAGGCCAGACGTATTGAAGATTCAACGAAACTTGCCTCTTTTTTAAGTCCCTGAGAATTTCCATTGACAACGGAGACAAATCATCTCTGATGTGGACCTTGTTGGACCAGCCACGAGGCCAACGAACGCCAGCGATCATTGATACGGTCAGCGAACCGAATTTCTTTTTCCTTGCAATTAAAGTTTCTTTGTCGTGGACATTTTTGAAGCAAACTCTTATTGGGTGATTTTCACCCTTCGAGACGGTCACTCTAGTACAGGAAACAATTGAGTTGCTATTTGTTTCAATGCCTAGAGTACGACAGGTTGCATCAAAAAGCGTTTCCGTGTTTTCGTTTGGAATACGTGGAATCCCCAAAAGTATTGCGTTGGCTGATAATTGTGCCCGTTGATGCAAGTCAAGATCAACTTCCTGCTTGTGAACTGCATCTGAAACAGTTGCAGCTTCAGTTGAAAGTATTGCCAAGGATTTTTTCAACTGTTCGTTTTCTACTTTTAGCTTTCCGATTTCAGCTTTGAGCTTGAATATCTCGTCATTGAAATCATCAAGCTTGTCCGACAAGAATTGTTGGCTTCGTTCGATTTTACCAATCAACTTATCTGCATGTTTAGACAGATAATCAGATATAAGTTCTGGCAGCTCTTCCATTTTCCAGCGAGACATTGAGCTCCTAGTTCTAGTATCCTCTAAGAGATGGCGCTATACAGATAACAATCGACGTGCAGTTGTCTCCGGTAGCGACAAAATGTCAGACGAGAATCTGTGACAGCAACGTTGACTATGTGGATGAGTATTACTTACACACGGATAGGGATGATCTTCATATGTAGCTGTGTTTACACGGTGAGCGATGATCGGATTCGATGCAACGTGCTCGTATACGATCTCGAGTGTCCGCTTTCGTGGGTTACGTAGGATGACGTCAGCAGCAGCGAAAGACTTGGCGATGACGTCAGCAGCAGCGAAAGACTTGGCAGTGAGCAGCTGATGGAGGGTGGGCAGGTGGTGGTGGGTGTTCGGTCGGTGACGGGGGAATGAAAACAACCAGCAAAAATCTCCGTTTATTGCAGCACTTTCACGATTACAGGACTGATGCTAACTTATGTCACTTATTTAGGCTGGATAGTGGTATGGCGGTATCAGAGCGCAGCGAGGATTTTTTATTAGGGCGGCAGTTCGGGCAGTTCATTAGCAACAGCAACAGCAAGGCAAACATCAGCAGCAGCAACAAACAGCGCAGATTTGTTTACATTTGTATAGGCACTTGTGGTACGAAATGATATGGCCGTTCGACTTTACAACAGCAGCAGCGGCAGCATATTTCATGGGTTTCTCTGGTGATTCTACTCACGGAAACGCAGATATTTGATGCGGTGGGGCAGCAATGATCAATCGGGATCTTTGAGCAGTAGATGGCAGAATTTTGGTGATGATTGTCACGAAGATTTTGTGAAATTAATCGGAGCACAGAGCACAAACAGCTTGGTCACAGCAGGGTTGCCAGATTATGCACAAAGGTGTTTTTTAATGATTGCAACATAATTTATTTATTTACTATAAGAACTAGAAGAAACTTTTTTGGTGATTGTGCTCAAATTGAAATGGCAGTTAATCGTTAGCGTATTTATAATTTCTGAAACAGTCTATAGAACCTTCTGTAAGAAATTCTGAAGAAATCGTGGGAGGAATTCCTTAAGAATTTCTTGGAACAAACCTTGAAAAAATCACTGTCGGAACCCTGTCCATGGAAGAATTTACAAAGGGGAAATTCCTGGAGAAGTCCCTTGAGGAATTTCTGGAAGAATCCCTGGAGAAGTTCTTGAAGAAATAGTTGAATTGTTTGAATTGAATACTAGTGAAAATTCGTGAATTATGTGCTACTACCTCTATAGCTGCATGTGGTTCTTCAAAGTCCTTCTTTTCCGGCATATCTGGAAAATTTGGCATGTTGTTTTTGTATTTCGTGAATAAACATCACAAAATTAAGCCATTTAAGCTTGTTATTTGATAAATTTCTATGATAAGATCGAAGTGGTTCTCTTGGAGAATTTCTTGGTTGAAGTTTTAGTGGTTTTCGAGCAAAAAAAAAGTTTGACAATTTAGGATGAAAACCTCAATTATAAAAATAGTTTATTTCTTGAGATTTGAGATTTGAGAATTTTTGGAACTCAAATGTGGATAATCATTGATTTGACTCAAAATAAAAAAATAATCTAGCGGCCAGAAGGGGGAGGGCACGCTCCGTGTTCCCCCTCTAGCTACACCCATGGTCTAGGAACTTTTAGTAAAAGATATTTCATTGACCTTCTTGGACATAAAGTAGCATCGTGCCTGCTACACGATGTACACATGCAAAATGGTCATTGGAAGAGGAAGCTCTGAGTTAAAAACTGTGGAAGTACTCACTAAGAGCTGAGAAGCAAGCTTTGTTCCAGTTGGGACGTTATACCAAGGATACGATGAGTTCATGGAAAGTTACTAAGCCGGCTCCACCGACGGCCAGTCGACAACGGACTGCTTCAGCACTCTTTAAAAACATGTTTTGTCAGATTTTCTGCAAGCTACTAATAGAAAAACTACTACTTAAAGACCCAGATTAATCCACCTAGTGGTTATAGTACCTTTCTCGTCGAATATGTACTCATGATTTTTCCGTCGACACAATCAATCTTGCCTTAGAGTCAGTGATCAACCCCAAATCTCTGTGCATTGGTAACGAACGAGAAGGAGGAAATGCTCATAACAGTGATCTGGGACTGCGCCATCTACAAATTTTTGAATCATGAGAATACTTTATTTAGATAATCAAGAATTTTATCAAGGTCATCATCAAATTGGGGCACTTATTCGGACCTTATGTTCAACCTATGGGTAGAGCTGAAAGTATCAGTCCTTTCAGTTGAGTGCTTGACCACCTTCACTGGAGGCTGATTCATACCAAGATGACTATTACTAGCCAGGATTGAACTTCTTTCGCAGATCACATTTTTTTTATTTATTTATTTTTTTTTAAATTTTTTTTATCTGTATTAATGAGATTTTTAGCCCTAGGCTAGTTCATCTCTGGACCCACGCTTTACTTCCCTTCCGAAGGAAGAACTCACATTTTGCGAGTTTATCGGGAGTGGGATTCGATCCCAGGTCCTCGGCGTGATAGTCAAGTGTTCTAACCATCACACCAGGTTCGCTCCACAGATCACTTTGACAAAGGTTTATCTGCACACTTTATGATATATTTGATTATCATTGGTTACGAGCAGAGATGCCAGATTAATTTATCAAAAATCTGTATCAATACAGATTATTCTGTATCGCCGTACTTGAGGGTATAGCAGACACCGAAAGTTCTAGATTTCAATAGGAACAACAGAAATGTACTACTTTTTGACGGTTTTAAATTTTTACTGGTATTTATTTTTCTAATTTATAAAGTTTATATTAAATTTATTGAATATAGCTTCAAATTTTATGCTTTCTGGAGAAATCTGCATCACATGTCAAAAATCTGTATTTTTCTGTACTCTGTACAGAAAAGTTAGAAGATTCATGCAAAATTTGTAATGTAGTAATTTAAAGTGCCAATGCTATATCACATTCAAATATCAACCACATTACAGAGCTCGCCCTCCAGTCGCATCACAATTTTGCGCAGTAATTTTAGTCGCAAATAAAGATTTAAAAGAATGTTCAGGGCTGATGCGCTTAAATTTTAATTTTTCCATGCAACGTTGATCCATCCTAATGTAAATTTACGTCTCAGGAATCTAAAATGGTGTGATTTCATGAGATCGCTTTAGTTTTTTTAGGTTTGTGGTTCTCTTACACATATCCATCGCTAGCATTGATTTAGTTCACTTTCGTAATTCCGCTGCTTCTACAACACCACCGATAGTCTCCTTGTAGTCTGAGTCTATTTTGTATTGCTTACGAGACCCCCGGAAATGATCCAGAAGCACTACCGGTATATTTAAATGTGGTCTGAGTTGATGAAAACTGGTAATCATGTTACCCGGAACTAAAAACACTACCGGTAGTAACTTCTGTGGGCTGTCTCTATTTTCTTATTATCCATGCATCAGGTTACTGACAAAAAAGCGATTTGATGTACCGCAAGCATAGGTTTGATTTACTTTTATATATGTCCACTTCCAGTGGACGGTTCCGAAAAATTTGCATGGTTCATTTTTACCTTTGACCATTTCCGGCGGGACACCTGAAACCGGTTGTGGAACACTACCGGTGGTCTCTAACGTAATCTGAGCTGATTTTCTTGAAAACCGTTCATCAGCTTATCGAAAAAAAAACGCGATTTGATGAAGCGCATGCATGGAGTTCGGTTCCCTTCACCATTTGACCACATCCGGAGGGACACCGGGACACTATTTGTTTTCCCAAGCATGATCTGATATATTTTTTCTTGGTATTCGTTCATAAGTATACCTTAAAATCCATTTGATGTGTCGCGAATATTTTT
This sequence comes from Aedes albopictus, assembly GCF_035046485.1. Lineage (NCBI taxonomy): Eukaryota > Metazoa > Arthropoda > Insecta > Diptera > Culicidae > Aedes > Aedes albopictus. The sequence continues at coordinate 485,968,368 of NC_085137.1, read as the reverse complement.
TTGGTTCTCTGTTACATTCGGCCACTTTCAGCGAGACACCTAGAACCGATTCCGGAACACTATCAGTAGTTTTTAATGCAAGCTTAGCATATTTTCTTGCTGATCGTACAAGTTATCAAAAAGGCCACGATTTAATGTGTCGCATGTATGAATTAGGCCACTTCCGGCGGGACACCAGGAACCGGCTCCGGGATGCTACCGGTTCAAATATGATCTGAGACTATTTTCCTGCTTACCGTTCCTCAGGTAATAGAAAAAGCGGCGATTTGATGTGGCGAATGCATGAGTTTGGTTCACTTTAATATTTGACCACTTCCGGTGGGACAGCTGGAATCGGTTCCGTAATACTACCGGATCAGATATGGACTGAGACCATTTTCCTGTTTACCATTCGTTAGGTTATAGAAATAGTAATGATTTGATGTGCCGCATGCATGGGTTTGTTTCACTTTTATATTTGGCCACTTCCAGCGGGACACCCGGAACAGATTCCGGTATGCTACCGGTTTGCATATGGTCTGAGACTATTTTCCTGTCTACCGTTCTTCAGGTTATACAAAAAGTTGCGATTTGGTGTGTCGCATGCATGGGTTTGGTTCACTTTTATATTTGGCCACTTCCGGTGGGACACCCGGAACCGGTTCCGGAACACTACCGGTTCAGATATAGTCTGCGATTATTTTCCTGCTTACTGTTCATCAGATAATCTAAAATGCCGTGGTTTGATGTGTCGCATGCATGGGTTTGTTGAAATTTCATATCTGGCCCCTTCCTTTGATTTTATGAAATTTCTAAAATATTGCTTGGAAACAATAATGATGAGAATATTTTCATATATTCAAATTTGACATGTTACGTTGCTTGCTGCATTTATTGCCGCTATAAATTTGCTAAGAGCCCCATGCGATAATATTCTTTGTCAAAGTCAAAGCCTATAGCTTGAATTAAATCATTAGTTTTGAGTAGTTGCACTTCACAATCAAGATGTGTAAGAGAACAAAGGAATTCCTTAGTGTGAAGGTAACATTCATAACATGTAACTGAGTGAGATCTGCTTGACCACACTAGATAACCTTCAAAGTTCATCACAAAAAAAAAGATGTTCTATACGCAAGCCACATACCACAAATTCCTGATGCAATTCCTTGCCCAAGATTAAATTAAACATTTCCTTTGATGACTGCATTCTGAATTTTCCAGCTAGTACACGTAGGTATTACATTTAACCCCTGGGAGCGAGAAACAGGGCCAAACTAATAGCTATCATGCTATCAGACCATCCATCTACTCCCTTTGGTTTGGTTGTGAAGCTCATACCGAAAGTAAAAAGGGCGCACCGAGAGCGGTGTGCATGGTGTACTGTACCCGGTTCCAGCTCGACACCAAGCTTTCGCCGAAGACCACAAACTGACTGCATTAATTGGGATTCCACAGCACTTAACGATAAGGTTTACATGGTACATTCTCCCTTCTCCGACCAACCTTAGGTATGGCAGACGATGGGGGAGGGGTTGTTCGAGCGTACCAACCAGCAACTATATAACTAAAGATAAAAAAGAAGAATCACTGTTACTTACCCCAGTGTCCCCCTTTGGTCCTTGATCTCCTTTCGGTCCCGGTCGTCCCTGTTGCCGCCGTAGTTGGGTTTGGGTTGGTTCCGTTGGATACCGGTCAATGGGTCATCGCCGAGTGCAGCATAGAGGGGGTGGAACAGTAACATGCAGAGAAGGAAAAATAACATGAGCAAAATCATCATCAAAACCGCACAACCGTGGATGGTGCGGGGTAGTGGGTAGTGGGAGAACAGTCAGTTTCCAAGAACCTTATGTGAACTAAATTTAAGCTCGTTTATTGGAAGAGAAAAATTTAATGAAGCTCTTGCTGCAGGGACCGGGGGAATTCCTGGTAGTAATAGCTGTGGGTCCAATTTAAGGGAATCGGTCCATACAGGGTACCATTCATTCTTCTCTCTGGTTCCTCGAACTGAACAGCTGATCTCCGATCCCTGCAGCGAACTTGTCGTTGAGCTTGTGGTTACAGTGACATATAAAAGTCATGTGACAAATAGTATGTTAGATGATTTTTTTTCCCATGATTTTTTTTTTGTTAATTTCTGCTTTTGATACAATGATACATTATTGCCCATTTTACTGGCATATTACCAGGTTTGCTGGTATGTCTGAAACATACTGGAAAAACTTGTAATTAGAAGGCACGAAATGTTGCTAATTGACAAATTGAGAGATGAAATTTGTGAAAAAAATCGCGTTCTGGTGGGATTCGAACCCACGACTCCGTATTCGCTAGACCGGCGCTTTAACCAACTAAGCCACAGAACAGGTAATGGTTCTGCGGAATAGAAAGCCAAACTGACTCCGAAGCCGTACCGTGAACACTCCTATTTCACAAACTCATCTCTCTTTTCGGCTTAGATGCCAATCCACAACACACTCCTGTTTGTGCCCACTAACGACAAGTGCGAGCGAATTATTTATATGAAGCCGAGACTTACTCTCGCACTCCGCATACCTAGCCACCAGGCAGTTTGTTTTGCTGGTGTCTAGTTGGTTAAAGCGCCGGTCTAGCGAATACGGAGTCGTGGGTTCGAATCCCACCAGAACGCGATTTTTTTCACAAATTTCATCTCTCAATTTGTCAATTAGCAACATTTCGTGCCTTCTAATTACAAGTTTTTCCAGTCTGCTTTTGATTCTTTTCTTTTTTCGGTTAGTTTACGTCTGTTTTTTATGTCAACAATACTATTTATTTAAAAATTGTTATAAAACTTGTAGATATATGAAATTAAAACATCATTTTCAGTGAAGTTAAAGAGGCCATCTGTGATTACCCTAATGTGATACATGTCATACAAAATTATGTAAATAGTTGGCAGCACTGATAATGTAGAATCAAATAGAGTATTTATCAAATTGGTAGGGCTCCTCAAGTAGAACTCATTATTCAATATCAATACACAATAGCAACTTGGTAGCTGGCCAATAGAATCACATGGAAATCGCACTTCACTAGTGAGAGAAACATTCCAAATATTTAATTTATATTCTTCGATTTCAGTTGGCAGCTTATGTTCTCTATTATTATTTTTTTTTATTTTTGAAAAAAGTTTCGTTTGGTGATCTCTTTTGGAATTCCCACATAAATTTCTATAGCAATTGGATCGGTAATTATTTTAACCATTACCTTGTTAACTCATTCGGCATTTTTCTTGGAAATTCCTTTGCAATGAAAAATTCTTCAGTAAGAAAATGAGAACTGAAATTTTTTTCGACAATTTGTTAAGGAATACGTTGGCAACTGCTTTGAGGATTTCTTCGATAATTTATTTAAATTTTGGCAGGCTTTTTTTATGAATTGTATTCATTCATTCTGAAGAATGTTTTCGGCATTTTTTTTAGAATTTTATTGTTGATTTTTTAGGGAATTTATTTTGTAAATCATTGGTTATTCCTTTGGCAATGCATTCAAACACTGTTTTCGACAAGTCACTGCACATACTTTTGGTAGTTCCATTTAAAACAGCTCGATTTTCTAAAGGAATTCCCAACGAAGATTTCACCGGAGGAAGTTTTCAAAATAAAGATCAAAAAAATTGTTTAAGTTGTCCGAAAATGTTTCAAGAATTCTCGCACGAATCACAGCGGTAATATTAGAATTAATTACCGCAGAAGATAACGAACAAAATGCCGAAGGAATTAAAAACAAATTGCCGAAGGAGTTCTAAAAGAAATTTTTCATGAAATAAATTCCCAAAGACATTGCTAGTAAAATTCCTAAAGAAATTGCCGTCAGAATTTCCAAAGCAGTTGCCATAAAAATATTCAAATAAATTCCCAACATAGTTCACAAAGAGATAGCCGGGGGAAATAATATCAGAAAGGAACCTTTGAAGAAACTGGTAAAGTAGTTGCTGAAGGACTTACCAAATGAAGTTTTTTGAGAATTGCCAAAGAAATTCGGAAAGAATGACCAAAGAAATTTGTAAAACAAGCCCCAACAAATTACTGGAATAATTACCGAAGGAATTTTGAAAGATCCCTTTTCAAAATTCCTTCGGTAATTATTTTAGTAATTTGTTGGGGCTTGTTTTACCAATTTCTTTGGGCATTCTTTCGGAATTTCTTTGGCAATTCTCAAAAAACTTCATTTGGTAAGTCCTTCAGCAACTTTTCTTCAGGGATTCCCAAAGAAATGTCAACAGAGATCCCTTTAGGTATTTCTGCAAGTTCTGCAAGATTGCTCCAATAATTCAGTTTTGAATAATTCGAAGTATTTCTGCAGGAAACCCTTTCAGAAAATTTACCCAGAGATTTTTTAAAAATAATCTAGGAATTCCTCAAAACATTGGACAAAACATTCTTTTGGGAGTTCATCCAAAGATTCCAATAATAATTCATCCAGAATTTATTGCAGACATGGATTCTTTAATATATTTTTTTCAAGGTATTCCTACAGAAATTCCTCATGGGATTTCTTCAGGAATTCCTTTAGGCTTTCCTCCACGAATTCCTCCAGGGATTAAGGGATTTGATTGCTTAAGGACTTACCAAATGAAGTTTTATGAGAATTGCCTAAGAATTTCGGAAAGAATGGCCAAAGAAATTTGTAAAACAAGCCCCAACAAATTACTAAAATAATTTCCGAAGGAATTTTGAAAGATCACTTTTCAAAAGTCCTTCGGTAATTATTTTAGTTATTTGTTGGGCCAAAGGCATTAGCAACTGTATTTCTGAAGTTTTCGAAGAACTTTTCGAAGAATTTTCAAAAAATATGCCATTGAGAGCCGAAGAAAAAAAGGCGGAGGAAGCATGAAAGAAATTGCCAAAGAAATGTCCTTGGAAATTTCTAAACGGTTTATTATACTTCCAATTTTCGTATAAACTAAAGTTGAAATTCACAATCAATTACTGCAGAGAAGTTTACAAATAAATTTCTAAAACTAATCCCAAAGAAATTACTGAAAGAATCCCGGAGAAATTCGAAAGGAAATTGCCAAAGAATTCTTCCAAAAGAAATCCTATTTAAAAATCAATTGTTCAAGAGTTTGACAAATAAATTTCCTGAAAAGTCCCAAATAAATTGCTGAAGGATTACCCATCATGGAGTAGGAATTTTAGACATTTGGTAACGGACAAAGCAATAAAGACCAGCAGTCGATTTTCATTTGAACTGTTTGCGGTAATACATTGGTAATTCCTTCGGCGATTCCTATGAAAATTTCTTTGCAACTCTCAATTCCTTACTGAATTCGTATAGCATAACCGAAAAAAAAGAAGCACTAAAGAAATTGCAAAAGGATTGATAAAAATAATAACCAAACCAATTTCAAAAATTATTTCTGAAAGAATTCCAAATGGTTACCAAACCAATTTTCAAAGAAATAGCTAGAACGTTTTGAAAATTCAAGAAGGCTACAGAAAATAAACTGTAAACGTCAATGCCAAGGAATTACTGAAAAAAATCTCAAAGGAATTGTTGAAGGAATCTTCAAAAAAATATAAAATAAAATAAAATAAATAAAGATGTGCGGACTATATACCTAAACAATTGTTAATTGTTTTGTTTGGGCAATTCCTTTGTTAACTGCTGATTTGTTTGGCTGTTCTTACGGGATCTGTATTGGAAATTCTTTCAGATACTTCTTTGGGAATTTGTCTGGCAATATGTTTGGGTATTTTTTGGCAACTTCTTCGACAATTTACTTGTTTATTAATTCAGCAATTGTTTTGTTTTTTCCTGCGATAAAAAGTTAAGAAATCAACGACAACTCATGATCTTTTATTTCTGGGATTCTCATGAAAAATCTACAGAATATTTCAGACAATTTAAGACAATTCCAGACAATGTCAGACAATTTCAAACAATTTCAAACAATTTCAGACAATTTCAGACAATTCCAGACAACTTCAGACAGTTTCAGGCAATTTCAGACAATTTCAGACAATTTCAGACAATTTCAGACAATTTCAGACAATTTCAGACAATTTCAGACAATTTCAGACAATTTCAGACAATTTCAGACAATTTCAGACAATTTCAGACAATTTCAGACAATTTCAGACAATTTCAGACAATTTCAGACAATTTCAGACAATTTCAGACAATTTCAGACAACTTCAGACAACTTCAGATAATTTCAGACAATTTCAGACAATTTCGGGCAATTTCAGACGATTTCAGACAATTTCAGACAATTTCAGACAATTTCAGACAATTTCAGAAAATTTCAGACAATTTCAGACAATTTCAGACAATTTCAGACAATTTCAGACAATTTCAGACAATTTCAGACAATTTCTGACAATTTCAGACAATTTCAGACAATTTCAGACAATTTTTGACAATTTCAGACAATTTCAGACAATTTCATACAAATTCAGACAATTTCAGACAATTCCAGAAAATTTCAGAAAATTTCAGACAATTTCAGACCATTTCAGACAATTCTAGACAATTTCAGTCAATTTCAGACAATTTCAGACAATTTCAGACAATTTCGAACAATTTAGATAATTTCAGACATTTTTTTTCCAAAATTTCGTTGGAAACTGCAATTCATTTGGGCACTGCTTCGGCAATTTATTTGAAGCCTGCTTAAGCAATTACAGAAATTCTTCCCGCAATTTTTACGGGATTTTTTTCTCATTTCCTTCGTATGGGAATAACTTTGTCAATTCGTTCAATAAATACAGTGAGTGTTTCAAAGAATTGTCCGTACAGCGATTTTCTTTTCAAAATCAATTTTCATTCAAATGTACATAACTTTTTCATACCTGAATCGAGAGCGCTGATATTTCGACTACTATTAGACTATGAAGATGCTGGGTCATTAGGCCGAAGGTCATTAGGCCGAATGGTCATTAGGTCGAATGGTCATCAGGACGAATTGAAAAATAGCCGTTGTTTTTACCTTTTCCAACAATTTTTGTCAAAAACTAGTTTAACAATGAAACTCTAGAATAGCCAATGTTTTAAAGAAGGAAAAATTTATGAATTGAATATCAGCAGTTTCAGCGCCAAAAACTATTTTAGCAATGATACTAGAAAGAACAGCCTATATTTAAAAGAAGGAAAAAATCATGGGTAAAATATCAGCAGATTCAGCATCAATAAAGTATCTTCGTGCCTGTCACACGATACACACATGTAAAATGGTCATTTGCAGAGGAAGCTCTCAGTTAATAACTGAGCGGCAGGCTTTGAGAAGCTGAGCAGCAGGCTTTGTCTCAGTAAGGACGTAACGGCAAGAAGAAGACCCAATGACCATTCGGCCTAATGACCATTCGGCCTAATGACCATTCGGCCTAATGACCATTCGGTCTAATGACCATTCGGCCTAATGACCATTCGGCCTAATGACCATTCGGCCTAATGACCATTCGGCCTAATGACCATTCGGCCTAATGACCATTCGGCCTAATGACCATTCGGCCTAATGACCATTCGGCCTAATGACCATTCGGCCTAATGACCATTCGGCCTAATGACCATTCGGCCTAATGACCATTCGGCCTAATGACCATTCGGCCTAATGACCATTCGGCCTAATGACCATTCGGCCTAATGACCATTCGGCCTAATGACCATTCGGCCTAATGACCATTCGGCCTAATGACCATTCGGCCTAATGACCATTCGGCCTAATGACCATTCGGCCTAATGACCATTCGGCCTAATGACCATTCGGCCTAATGACCATTCGGCCTAATGACCATTCGGCCTAATGACCATTCGGCCTAATGACCATTCGGCCTAATGACCATTCGGCCTAATGACCATTCGGCCTAATGACCATTCGGCCTAATGACCATTCGGCCTAATGACCATTCGGCCTAATGACCATTCGGCCTAATGACCATTCGGCCTAATGACCATTCGGCCTAATGACCATTCGGCCTAATGACCATTCGGCCTAATGACCATTCGGCCTAATGACCATTCGGCCTAATGACCATTCGGCCTAATGACCATTCGGCCTAATGACCATTCGGCCTAATGACCATTCGGCCTAATGACCATTCGGCCTAATGACCATTCGGCCTAATGACCATTCGGCCTAATGACCATTCGGCCTAATGACCATTCGGCCTAATGACCATTCGGCCTAATGACCATTCGGCCTAATGACCATTCGGCCTAATGACCATTCGGCCTAATGACCATTCGGCCTAATGACCATTCGGCCTAATGACCATTCGGCCTAATGACCATTCGGCCTAATGACCATTCGGCCTAATGACCATTCGGCCTAATGACCATTCGGCCTAATGACCATTCGGCCTAATGACCATTCGGCCTAATGACCATTCGGCCTAATGACCATTCGGCCTAATGACCATTCGGCCTAATGACCATTCGGCCTAATGACCATTCGGCCTAATGACCATTCGGCCTAATGACCATTCGGCCTAATGACCATTCGGCCTAATGACCATTCGGCCTAATGACCATTCGGCCTAATGACCATTCGGCCTAATGACCATTCGGCCTAATGACCATTCGGCCTAATGACCATTCGGCCTAATGACCATTCGGCCTAATGACCATTCGGCCTAATGACCATTCGGCCTAATGACCATTCGGCCTAATGACCATTCGGCCTAATGACCATTCGGCCTAATGACCATTCGGCCTAATGACCATTCGGCCTAATGACCATTCGGCCTAATGACCATTCGGCCTAATGACCATTCGGCCTAATGACCATTCGGCCTAATGACCATTCGGCCTAATGACCATTCGGCCTAATGACCATTCGGCCTAATGACCATTCGGCCTAATGACCATTCGGCCTAATGACCATTCGGCCTAATGACCATTCGGCCTAATGACCATTCGGCCTAATGACCATTCGGCCTAATGACCATTCGGCCTAATGACCATTCGGCCTAATGACCATTCGGCCTAATGACCATTCGGCCTAATGACCATTCGGCCTAATGACCATTCGGCCTAATGACCATTCGGCCTAATGACCATTCGGCCTAATGACCATTCGGCCTAATGACCATTCGGCCTAATGACCATTCGGCCTAATGACCATTCGGCCTAATGACCATTCGGCCTAATGACCTTCGGTCTAATGACCTTCGGCCGAATGGCCTGACACCGACTATGAACTAAAGCTGCATTGAGGAAATTTTGAGCGTGATGGTATGAGATTTCTAAAAGTAATAGAACTTTTAGTAAAACTTGGCCGTTTATTATACAAAATTTCAATACTCTTAAGTAATGGTGAATGGAATATTTTCAATTTTTTTCGAGAGGATACTCAACACTTGAAAGTTCAATGTGCAATCTTGTTTAGCTTATTTTTTCACTACAAAAAAAAAATATATAAAAAATCTGCTCATGTAGTTGGCAATTTTTATAAATTTATCATTTTTTGCACATACGATATGCCAATCGTTTTCCAATTTTAAGACCTATTCAGCAAATGTCGTTTAGTGGGCCCTTTACAAAAATAATACAATGAAAGAAATTGAGAAAATAAAATAAAAAAATAAAAGTGTTGAAAAGTTGAAAACATTTGACACTCTTGTTGATCAAAATATGATAAATTTCCAAATGACACTTTGAACACATACAGATTTTTCATATTTTTTGTGATGAATATAAAACGCCGAACGAAGTCGCATATGAGAGCATCATCACAAAAACAAATGAACATGTTCGATCCAGTACATATTGGAGTAAAATTTTTGAAAATTTGTTCAATATTGTAAAGTTTGAAGACTTTACTAAAAGTTTTATAACTTTTTGAACTTTAATCTGATTTTACTCAAAATTCTAGCAGATCACTTTCAATATATGGGAAACTCACGGTTAAAATTGGATTCATGTAAAAAAGTTGTAAGCATGTGTACAAAACAAAAATATGGCGAAAATCGCTGTACGGACAAATGTTTGTTTTCGGAAATTTGTTTGAAAAAATCTTTGGCAGTTCTTTCCCAATTCCATCGGTAATGCTTCATGCATTGCTCCATTTTTTGGGAGTTCCTTTGGTGATTCCATCAACAGTTCCTTTATGGTAGCTTAAGTTAAAATACACAATAATAAAAATTAAAAAAAAGTTCCTTTATTGATTTCCTCTTAAAATTTCTTTTGTGATTTTTCTATGTAACGCCTTTGTAAAATATTTAGGTAATTTATTTGGATATTTCTTGGATAACTTTTTGGAAACTCTATCAGAAATTTAGAAATTTCCTCTGGCTTTGTCTTAATTAATTCCTCTCGAATTTTTAACTGAAATCTCTTTTCTTTTATAACAAACTTTCTCGGCAAAACTTTCGAGAATCGATATGGGCAGTTGCTTTGGACACGCTTTCAGCAATTACTTTGGAATCTTGTTTTTTTTTTATCTCTGACCAAGGACTTTTTGGAAATTGATTCAGTAATTCATTCTTGAGTACCTGATATTTTTGCTAATTCTACCAAAAGTTCCTTTGGTACGAAGAGAGATTTGCAAAAGAATCTCCATTGCAATCGCTGAGCTCATTTTCAAAAAAAAAAAAAAACAAAATGTTTGAAAAGAAATTCCCAAAGTAAACGCCAATGTGATACCCAAAGTCATGCCTCAGTAATTGCCAAGAAAAAAAAAAAATAAACACATTTCTGAATGAATTCTCAAAGGAATTTGACAAAGTAGTTTCTAAATTGCTGATTGAACAACAAAGGAGTTACCACAGGAATTTTTATAAAATTACCGAAGGTATTTTCGAAGTAAATGCTGAACTGGCTTAAATAGAACTACTGAATGAATTTACAGGGACTTTCCAAAGCAAATTTTTAAGTTATTAATGAAGGAATATCCATAAAATTTACAAAAGAAATTTACTAAGAAATTAAAGAATGAGTTCTAAAGAAATTTACGAAAAAATCTAAATATATTTCCCAAGACAAGCTCTCAGTTAATAACTGAGCGGCAGGCTTTGAGAAGCTGAGCAGCAGGCTTTGTCTCAGTGGGGACGTAACGGCAAGAAGAAGACCCAATGACCATTCGGCCTAATGACCATTCGGCCTAATGACCATTCGGCCTAATGACCATTCGGCCTAATGACCATTCGGCCTAATGACCATTCGGCCTAATGACCATTCGGCCTAATGACCATTCGGCCTAATGACCATTCGGCCTAATGACCATTCGGCCTAATGACCATTCGGCCTAATGACCATTCGGCCTAATGACCATTCGGCCTAATGACCATTCGGCCTAATGACCATTCGGCCTAATGACCATTCGGTCTAATGACCATTCGGCCTAATGACCATTCGGCCTAATGACCATTCGGCCTAATGACCATTCGGCCTAATGACCATTCGGCCTAATGACCATTCGGCCTAATGACCATTCGGCCTAATGACCATTCGGCCTAATGACCATTCGGCCTAATGACCATTCGGCCTAATGACCATTCGGCCTAATGACCATTCGGCCTAATGACCATTCGGCCTAATGACCATTCGGCCTAATGACCATTCGGCCTAATGACCATTCGGCCTAATGACCATTCGGCCTAATGACCATTCGGCCTAATGACCATTCGGCCTAATGACCATTCGGCCTAATGACCATTCGGCCTAATGACCATTCGGCCTAATGACCATTCGGCCTAATGACCATTCGGCCTAATGACCATTCGGCCTAATGACCATTCGGCCTAATGACCATTCGGCCTAATGACCATTCGGCCTAATGACCATTCGGCCTAATGACCATTCGGCCTAATGACCTTCGGTCTAATGACCTTCGGCCGAATGGCCTGACACCGACTATGAACTAAAGCTGCATTGAGGAAATTTTGAGCGTGATGGTATGAGATTTCTAAAAGTAATAGAACTTTTAGTAAAACTTGGCCGTTTATTATACAAAATTTCAATACTCTTAAGTAATGGTGAATGGAATATTTTCAATTTTTTTCGAGAGGATACTCAACACTTGAAAGTTCAATGTGCAATCTTGTTTAGCTTATTTTTTCACTACAAAAAAAAAATATAAAAAATCTGCTCATGTAGTTGGCAATTTTTATAAATTGATCATTTTTTGCACATACGATATGCCAATCGTTTTCCAATTTTAAGACCTATTCAGCAAATGTCGTTTAGTGGGCCCTTTACAAAAATAATACAATGAAAGAAATTGAGAAAATAAAATAAAAAAATAAAAGTGTTGAAAAGTTGAAAACATTTGACACTCTTGTTGTTAAAAATATGATAAATTTCCAAATGACACTTTGAACACATACAGATTTTTCATATTTTTTGTGATGAATATAAAACGCCGAACGAAGTCGCATATGAGAGCCTCATCACAAAAAAAAAAATGAAAATGTTCGATCCAGTACATATTGGAGTAAAATTTTTGAAAATTTGTTCAATATTGTAAAGTTTGAAGACTTTACTAAAAGTTTTATAACTCTTTGAACTTTAATCTGATTTTACTCAAAATTCTAGCAGATCACTTTCAATATATGGGCAACTCACGGTTAAAATTTGATTGATGTAAAAAAGTTGTAAGCATGTGTACAAAACAAAAATATGACGAAAATCGCTGTACGGACAAATGTTTGTTTCCGGAAATTAGTTTGAAAAAATCTTTGGCAGTTCTTTCCCAATTCCATCGGTAATGCTTCATGCATTGCTCCATTTTTTGGGAGTTCCTTTGGTGATTCCATCAACAGTTCCTTTATGGTCGCTTAAGTAAAAATACACAATAATAAAAATTAAAAAAAAAGTTCCTTTATTGATTTCCTCTTAAAATTTCTTTTGTGATTTTTCTATGTAATGCCTTTGTAAAATATTTAGGTAATTTATTTGGATATTTCTTGGATAACTTTATGGAAACTCTATCAGAAATTTAGAAATTTTCTCTGGCTTTGTCTTAATTAATTCCTCTAGAATTTTTAACTGAAATCTCTTTTATTTTTTAAGAAACTTTCTCGGCAAACCTTTCGAGAATCGATATGGGCAGCTGCTTTGGACACGCTTTCAGCAATTACTTTGGAAACTTGATTTTTTTTTTATCTCTGACCAAGGATTTTTTTTGGAAATTGATTCAGTAATTCATTCTTGAGTACCTGATATTTTTGCTAATTCTGCCAAAAGTTCCTTTGGGGATTTCTGAATGTACGAAGAAATTGCCAGAGAGATTTGCAAAAGAATCTCCATTGCAATCGCTGAGCTCATTTTCAAAAAAAAAAAAACAAAATGTTTGAAAAGAAATTCCCAAAGTAAACGCCAATGTGATACCCAAAGTCATGCCTCAGTAATTGTCAAGAAAATAAAAAAAAACACATTTCTGAATGAATTCTCAAAGGAATTTGACAAAGTAGTTTCTAAATTGCTGATTGAACAACAAAGGAGATACCACAGGAGTTTTTATAAAATTACTGAAGGTATTTTCGAAGTAAATGCTGAATTGGCTTAAATAGAACTACTGAATGAATTTACAGGGACTTTCCAAAGCAAATTTTTAAGTTATTAATGAAGGAATATCCATAAAATTTACAAAAGAAATCTACTAAGAAATTAAAGAATGAGTTCTGAAGAAATTTACGAAAAAATCTAAATATATTTCCCAAGACATTCCGTAACAAATGTCAAAAAATTTTCCAAAGGCATTTCGCCAAATAAATTACCGGATCAAATCTCAATAATTAGCCTTCCAAAGAAATTTGCCTTCCAAATGCATTACCGATGAAATTCTCAATATAATTCCCAAAACAATTTACAAGAGATTGATTTAAATAATTATAAACTCTTTATGTAAAAAAAAATCTGGAGAAATCACGAAGGAGAACAAATTTTCAAAAACAGAAATCCGGAAAGTAAAAAACAAAATCGTGTTGAGTACTGTTCCATTTAATTTCTTGGATGACTGATTTTGGTGGGACTTCTAATGGTTTCGGCTTGCGGTCACAAAAATAAGCGTTGGTTCTTTTATTTCATCGCCAACGTTTCGATCCTCGAGTTTGGATCTTCTTCAGGGCTCGAAGTTTTTTTTTTAGCTTTATTTAACAACGCAGCTGTAGAAGTTACTTAACCTAACTGTGGCCAGCCACTTGAATATTGAATGAATTCTAGTAAGCAAGCATATTAAATACTATGTACAAATCTTAAAACTACTCTTAAACTAAACAAAAAAAATCATTACAAACAATTCAATTTTTTAATTCAAACATTTTCGAAAACATATTTTTTAAATTTTTTCTTATAAACATTTAACTGTTAACCAACTTGTGAAGTGCCGTATTTGCACGGAGGTATGTCGGGGTTTTGGTGGATTGGCCTCATTAACAATTTTGAACCCTTTTATATCAATGGGAAAATTAATTAATGGGGGTTTTCTACACTGTCCGGAATCCTGGCACTTTAAACGGATGTTTCACCGTCGAAGAAAGGGAGATTAACACCAAAATCCCGACATACCTCCGTGCACACAGCACTTCACAAGTTAGTTAACTTTGAGCCCTGAAGAAGATCCAAACCCGAAGATCGAAACGTCGGCGATGAAATATTGAGTGATGCGCTTAAAATGATACACTGAGCGGCATTTGTAATGTTTCCAAACGCGCATTTGCACGAAATTCCACGCGGCAAATCCTTCTGGAAAGGAACGGCCGCACCTGAGGAAACGCCGCAATGTTATCTCCCGGGTAGAGGCTAATGGCAAACAAAGTACAAAATAATAACTGGTTTTGCCATCATATCTCGTTTTGCCATTCTTGTGTTATTATGAAAAACTTAAAAGGACAAATCAATAGCAAAATATACAATCATAGCAAATCTTGTCATTGATATGTTATTCATGAATAATGCTAAATAACACATCAATAACAAAAATTACTATCATGGTAAAACTTGCAATTTAGCGCCTTTTATAATGAATTGTATAAAATATCAAAACAATAACATAATTTACATTCCTAGCTAAATTTGTCATTATTTTGATATTGTGAGAAATTATTTATAAACATTAGGCCCCATAACATATTTTACTCTTAATATACCATTAACTATTATATTGTATATTTCAAGTATAACTTTTCAATTCGACGTATCTCGCAAAAGTAAACAAATCCGGATTCTCAGCTGTGTGTTTGATTCGCAATGGATTTTATTTGATGCACATCAATTTATGTTAATATAGAACTCAAACAATTAAAGAGTATAATTTGTAAAACGACGTATCTATCTACCCCAACAACCCTACGCTGCGCAAAGGTTCCTAAATAGGAGAAGCCAGAGTAGATCGCGGGACAACGGTGGCTACGTTCATCAAAGTGAATTTGATTTTTAAGTTCGTTTCGTTTTGAGTTTTTAATTTCCACAAAATAAAACTATTTTTACATTGATTGATGAACTTAAATTTTATTGAAGAAAAAAAAAAGAAATAGCTCATTTTACCTTTCTTCTGCAACTTTGAAATAATAACTGAATCAACCATTATTTAAAATTCAATTTGAAGAACTACACCTACCATTATTTTGATCGCCACATAAACAGCTAAATTTGTTCTTATTATGTTATCAATAACTCAAGAATGTCATATTTTGTTATTCACCGATAACAGTTAATTTGGTTCTTATTTTGTTATCAATATCTCAATAATAACTTATTTTGTTCTTCAATTTTATCCGCATGCTTTACCATTACTTTGTTATTACAATGGCAAAATAAGTTATTTTTAAGTTTCTCTGCTACCAAAATTTTGTTATTATTTTTGTTATTTTAACTCTTATTTCAAACAAACAAATAACAGATTTTGCCATTCAAACATTCTGTTTTAATGGTAAAATCAGTGCCGGATTTAGGCCTCGGGGGGCCCGGGGCAAACCCTAAAAAGTGGGCCCCCAGAATCAAAATTTCGAAAAAAATTAACCATACAATTACGTTTTTTTCCTAATCTTATGTATTATTTTAGACCTAATATTGAAAGCTTCTGATTTTTGTGCTTTTCCAAAACTCCGACAAATAGAAAATTATTCGAACATTTAATTTGATATTTGACTCAAATGTCAAAATGCTAGCGTAAATGACATCTCGTTCAGATAGTACATATATTTTAAACTTTCATTCGAATTGAAAACATTTATACAAGTTTCCCGAGCAAAGGCGGATAACAAAATGATAACAAGTTCTGTTACCTGGTTATCATTCGTTTGATAATTGAGTTTGTTATCATTTAGGTTGAATTAAGAGCCAACATAACAAAAATGATAAGTCAGATTTACTTCTCGAATACCAAAATGATAAGAAGTTATGTTAACAATGAGTTCAAGTTGATAACTAATTGTGTTATACGATATTTTGCACAACATTATATTTAGTTATCAACACGAAAAAATACAGCTGACTGATAACTGGTTTTGTTATCAATTAGTTATTATTCAGTGCTATTTTACCGACCAAAATAGTAAAAATCTACTTTACCGACATCACCACCTATTGAAAAAAGTTTCTTATAATTTACAACCAATGTTTTCAACTATTGCGCCCAGGCGGGTCTCGAACCCTGATCGAGTGATTGTCGATCGCAGCCGATAGCCCCTATACCAACGGGACTCATTGAAGGTGAGAGTAATAGAAGGCTACGCTTTCGTACTACAGTCGCATTGAAGGGGGAAATCGGAATCTATTTTTAGAATCAAGCTTCATCAGAATCTTGGTTTAGGAAAGCTTTGATATGTGCGTTTGGAAACAGAAAACATATTTTGTTATCATTTAGTATTTTTAAGTTATCGCTATAGACCAAAATTATCGATAACTAAATTTGTTATCATCTGGTTGTCATCAATTGAAAAAGATGATAACAAAAATAACAAAATGATAACACCGATAACACAGTTTATTATCAAAGTGATATCACTTGCTCGGGTTAAGAACTTAGCGTTCAGTTAAAAATCTACTAAAACATGCAGCAACTTTATTTGAGATTGCACGGGATCGACGAGTATTTCAAAATTCAGATTATATAAAACCCCGGACAGACATGTGATACGAGTGTGATTCCTGTACAACGGTACGCAGTGTCAAGAAAATTTTAGCAAGACTGACTTGAACTGAGAGAATTTTCAGTATGGCACTCATGTCAAGCGCAATTGTACAGTGATTCTTGTATCACATGTGTGTCATAAGTATAAAGATTAGTCTCTTGGGAGCAACTGTAGCAATAAATCTTAATATCTTCAGTAAAACCAAACATAAATCTATGGAAAGTTACAGTTTCCAGGACACTCGGTTTTCAAAACTAGCCTTAACTCCCAAACATCTCCAGAATTCATCATCTTCTCTTTTTCATGATAGCAGCGAACTGATGCAAATAAGTGTAAGACATTTGTTTCCAAAATATAATCATAATCAACAAACGTATGTTTAATTGTATAATCATTGTGA
The DNA here is from genome assembly GCF_035046485.1 of Aedes albopictus. Classification (NCBI taxonomy): domain Eukaryota; kingdom Metazoa; phylum Arthropoda; class Insecta; order Diptera; family Culicidae; genus Aedes; species Aedes albopictus. The sequence goes on along the minus strand of NC_085137.1, from coordinate 485,950,956 downwards.
AATAATAGGTAAATTTGTGAAACTATTGAAATTTATATTGATGTACAATTACTCAAAAGCTTAATCTTTCTTGCACTCGGCTTAGAGACACTTTTTGTAGCAACTTGAAGTCACGGAAAAGTGTTTCCACTCGATGAGAACTTTCAAGGGTTTTTAAAGAAAATCGCATATTTTCAAATACTGCTCCAAAAATTATGAAACTTTTGATTTCGAATTATTCTTAAGAGAAAATCCAGATAAATGGCCAAACATAGTTTAGATACCTTTAGGAACCCTATTATAAGTTCTTTTGTTAGTGTGACGTCCTCACTGGGACACTGCTTCTTACCTTAGTGTTTTATGAGCACTTCCACAGTAACTGTGGAACTGTTATTAACAAAGAGTTTCCTTTGTCAATGACCATTTCGTATGTGCATACCGTGTGGCAGACACGAATACACTCTTTTCCTAAGGAAGTCAAGGATTTTCCTTTACGAAAAGTTCTTGGAATGACCGGGAATTGAACGCGTCACCCTTAGTATGGTCACGCTGAATATCCACACTTTAACAGCTGTGGCTATAGGGGCTTTGTGTAAAATATGAACGCTCATTCACGAGAATTTCATATAGTTTCGTTGAAAAATATAAATCGTATTTCGGATTCTTGGGGGGGCCCCTTCATCGGGGGGCCCGGGGCACTTGCCCCCTTTGCCCCCCCTTAAATCCGGGCCTGGGTAAAATTTGCCATTCTTTTGCCATTAAGCTCTACCCGGGATCCTGTGTGGCGTTTCTATGATTAAAGGTGGAAATTGTTTTTTTTAATTGCTCATGTAAGATATAATTATTTTTAACTCTAACACTTGAGCAGTGTTGCCATCTCTTCTACTGGTGTGTTTGGGCAGACACTCATATAAATAAGCTGAATCCTTTTTTTCTGAACTCTGGAAACTGAAACAATACTTCAAATCACTATTTTTCAAACGACTTATGAGTGCCACTGTAGATAAATGTCTCTGTATGTGTACCCCACATGAACATGACACGCTTCTTCTGTTTGCTCTTTTATGGCAAAGCTCCAGCTTCAGCTAGAGGAACACCAACAGCAGCAGCAGCACCACCGTCACCGTGGATCAACATTCCTGACGTCTGACACAGGAAAATTAATTATCTTGTTGTAGCAATCCTGTCACTACAACGACAACGACGACGACTTCGCCGGTGCCCAGGACCATGGAAGCTGGACACACTGGACACTGAACACTGACTGGACGCAGTCCGATGAGCTACTTACCGACCACGAGTTGGTGCCCATGTCGCTCGGACCGGCCGGTCTGCCCGGTGGCCCGATGGGACCCGGCTTGCCACGTCTTCCGCGGGGCCCCCGTTCGCCCTTTTCGCCTTTGTTGGACTGTTGGATGCCATGGTGGAGACGCGGAGCAGTGGGGGGAGAAAAACAGAACGGAAACCCGCACAAAAGATGGCAATTAATTTTAGTTTATGGGATTACAGGGGATTTACAGTTTGGGAACGGATGTGTGATTGTTGGTTGAACTAGGTTGAGATAGGAGCCGGGGGGATTGGATTCTCGGGTGGTGCGTATATGAAACAGCAAACGATATTTAGAATTCGATGAGGGGATATTAGTGATAGTTTTTGTGGTCACAAGCTCTCTTACCCGAGAAGAGTTGAATGCGGCGTTTTCGTTGATGATGAATTCGGGTCCTTTCTCTCCTTTGGGACCGGGACTGCCCCTCTCGCCTTTGTCACCCGGTAGACCTGGGTGTCCTGGAAGACCGGTTTCTCCTGGAATTCAGAAAATAACGACATTGTATTAATTTATCGTTGGGGGCTTGTTACGTAGATACTGGTTGAAATAAATGGGCTTTAGTTCTACGAATTAACACAAAATTGACCCATGTATGGTGAATTTGTATCCAATTGAATTCCAACTAAAATGCTGTTTGCGGTTCTCTTGCTGATTTTTACGTATTTTGCTTTATTTAAAACTGGGTGGTTGGTACGAGATGTCCCCATCCACTCATAACATTAAATGTGGAATCAGTAACGCTGCTCAATGGTCACTTTAATGCTTGTGCTGCATCTCTGATGCACTGCAAATTTTAATAGTGAGTAGTGACAGGGAATATTGCAGTAGTAGTCGATTCTATAATATTCCAGGGATATTTCAAGGACAGCTGTGTATGTGTAGTCTAGACTAGACTAGACTAGACTAGACTAGATTAGACTATACTAGACTAAACTAGATTAGAAGCATTTGATTATCCCGGGCAACTTAGCCAATTCATCGTCCCTCCTTCCTGCACATGATTTTCGAAAATGTAGCATAGTTGGTAAATTTAGGTGAAATAAAGCATTAAATGTAATTTGATAAAAGCTTTCATTTTGACATAAGTAACCTTAAGATTTCCGCCAAAAAATCTCAGATTGAGATTTACACTCTCCTGAATTTCTAAGTAATTTTTCTAAAAAGTTTCTAAAAAGAAATGTTGTTCAACCACATTTTTCCCGCAATATTGCATACAGTTTCAAGAAAGATTCTTTCGGAATTACTTTTTTTCATTTGATAATCTTATTCGCCTTTTATTAGCCATTCTGAGGAACGTCAATCTTAGGGTTATTAATAAATTTAGATAGCCAATTAGAAATTCCCTTGAGGATTTCTCTCATAAATCTTGAAAATCTTCCCGTGAAACATTCAGAGATATTGCAATTTCTCATACTCTCAGGATCTAAATAAAATCTTTCAACAGTTTAAACATTCTCAAAATAGAAGAAAAAATTTTAGTAACTAAGCCAAAACAATCTTCAAAATCTTCGTCTTCGACAAAAACGTGTTATATTATAAGTACAAAAAATATTCTGAACAAGGTATTCCGAAACAATCAACCATTCAAAATACATTGGAAGAATAGCGTTTCTTCTTAGGAAATTCAACCAGGAACTTAAATTCCTTAGAATAAACGGTTTCTCACAAAAAAAATCAACGTTCATGCAAAAATTACTTCAAATATGCATCTATTCAATTCCTCTGACATTCTCCATATTGTCTTTTTTTCAAATTTTGTCTAAATGAAAAATGTGTATGTAAACTGCACGAATCTCTTCGAATTTTTCCAGGATATAGCTTTTCCTAAGGAACCGTTATTCCATTTTTTTCCGTTAAACACCACCTTGATTTAATAAAGAAACGCTACATGAATTCTTTGATTTCCCCAAGTCTGCATCAGAATAGATTTTAAGATAAATCTTTAAAAATAAACATTGACGGCATCAGGCAGTGGTTCTTGAAGCGGATTTCCAGAAATATCATCAAAAAAAAAATCTCGGAGAAGTGTGTAATGGTATGTTTGTAAGTTCAATAAACACTGGAAAACTTGCTGAAGAAATCCACAGAGTAATATTCAAATCATGATTGAAATAAATTTCTAGAGGAATCATCGGGATTATTTGCGAAGAATTATATCCTCAATGAAATTATCAGCAGAAATGGTGGAGGCATTTCTGGAAGAATCCTCTGAGGAATTCCTATATAAGGATCTGAGGAACTCTTGAAAATTGAACATCACGCAAATTAATGAAGGCATGCTCTTAGAAATTCCCGAAAGAATATTAGAATATCATTTCGGAATGGATCTATGGAGGAATTTCTCGATTAATCACCGTAGACTTTCTAGTGGAGTAATAGGACAAATTTGTAGTGGATTCCTTGAAGAAATTACGGAAAGCTTCTTGGAAAGCTTTCGAAAAAAAAAACTGGAGGAATAATTCTGTAGGAATTCTCGCAGAAATAATGAGAGGAGCCTTCGGAGCTTCTTTTGAAAGCCTTCTTATGTCGAGTAACGGTATGACATCCTCTGAGTATTCCGAAAAACGACACCACACGCTGAAATATTGGTGCAGATCTTCTTCAGTTGTAAATGGTACACCACTATCAATCAGGTCATTCATAAGAGTGTTCTGATCAACAGCAAACAAGGCATCAGTATTCGCCTCCTCGATAGACTTCGTTAGATTATGTATCGTCGAGTTGTTTTCCACTCGCAAAAGCTTCATGTCGGCAGAAATATCCGATTTGAGGTTTTTGATTTGAGCGAAGAGTGGCTCGCTCATTCTTTCGAATTTATTATCAGAGCTTTTTTGACTCGAAGCAAACTGACTCATTCTCTAGAGTTCTTCACTTGTTGTTTTTTGATAGCTGGCGAATTCGGACTTCATAAGTTTAGCAAGATCTGTGACACTAATGTCCGAGTCCGATTTGTTTTTACTGCTAGATGAATTACTACGAAGCTGCTTTGACACGAGTGATTCCTGCGACATGTTGGTATTAGAGATAGAATCCAGACTGACACTGATACAAAGCAAACTGCTCGAAGTACTGATTACTGATGTTAGCTTCGATTTACAATATGGCTGCGAAGCGTTGAAATTTGCAAACACTTTTGTATCTTTTAATGCGCATTTAAGTATTTCCGTCCACACAAAAAAGACTACGTGTTCACCATTCTGCTGCTCGACTTTGTCTGGGGAGAAATTATCAGCAACTTCTTAAGATTTGCAATTTGAAAATTTTAAAGTATGTTTTATCAGAATCCACGGTTGAATTCTCGACGAAATTCATATAATTTTGTCCTCTGATGAACTTCTACAGAATTTTTGGAGGCATGGAAGATTTCTTAGAGTAATTTCTAGAGGCTTAAGAACGGAATCCTTTGTTTAAAAAGAAATAAGCAAATCCTGAAAGGTGGAGGCAAATTTCTGAAAGACGAAGGCTTTTTGAAATATTTTTTATAGAAATATTAAAAAAAGTTTCTGAAGCCTTGAATGCATCCTCTGAGACGTTTTAGGTGAATCATTTGTGGGCTTCGTGGCCACGCGGTTAGCAGCGTCAGGCGGTCAGACGTATTGTAAGCCACGGAGTAGACCACTCCCCAGGTATACTAGGTGCCGTATATGTTGTCCGTTATCTAGTTTATGTTATATTCAGTCTGTACCAGAGTCTGCTCAAGCTGGTGTGTAGTGTTTCTAAATATTCTGTGAACTTTCTGGAGTATTTTTTGGAAGATCCCTCGGTGGAATTTCTAAAGAAGCCCTTTGAAGAATTTCTGGAGAAATCTTTTGAGGAACGTCTGAAAGAATTTTATGAGAAAATCCTCGAAGAAGTTTTTCAATATAATCTGAAAATTTCTGCTACATTTTCTAACGAAGCTTCTGGATGAAACGGTGGGGAAATTTCTGGAGAAAAAGTCGATGGAATGCATAAAAAATAGGTGAATTGCAGTTGACATCTTCTTTACATTTTTTTCAGAATTGAGGATTTTTTCTCAAGAATTAGTCAAATAGTCGAGTTATTTTATGAGAAAAGCCTGAAAGTTGTTGTTTGTTTGTTTATTACCAGGGATTTTAACCTTTTATGGGTCATTCATTCCGTAAAGCCTGAAAGTGTTCTCGAAGAAATTTCATGGTAAAATCTCGCAAAAGCAATCTTAGCATGAATTCTTTGAAAAATCTTGGATGAAACATTGTAGAAATTCTCCGAGAAATCCTCTAAGTAAAAAAAGTATAAAAGTATAAAAAATTTGGTTGAATTATCGTATAAAAAAATTTAGGTAAATCTTCTGGGCCTTAAAAAATCGTTAAAACATTTGAGGATTTTTATAAAATATTTTCGGAGGATCTTTAAAATGAAAATCCAAAATAATCTTGAAAGAGTTTCTAAACAAAAATACAATAGATGTTAATGGGAGAACTCACTTCGAAATTTAAATAAAAATCTAGGAAACTTATCAGGAATGCCTGAAAGTGTTCTCGAAGAAGTTCTTTGATGAAATTTCACAGGAGTAATCTTAGCTAGCTTTCTTTGAAAAATCTTCGAATGAATCTGCGGGAAATTGTGAATAAAACTTCTGAAGCAATCTTGAAGGAAATACTTACGAATTTCCGGTAGGAGTTTTCAAAAAAAACTTCGTTAAAAGATTGAAAAAGATCCTTTTTGATTTTTTGGATATTTACTGAGATGAGCTCCTAAAGGAAAACTCAAAAAAAAAAATCGTAGAAGAACGCCTTTCAGTATGTACGCTGAAATTAAGAAACATATATTGGAAGACTTGAATTGTGTTAAAAGATAATCAGCATTTCTGAAATGTTTTGGTTCTTCTTCTTATTCCTGGTGTAACGTCCCAACTGGGACGAAACCTGTTTGTCAGTTTCACAGTTATTAACTGAGAGCCTCCTTTGCGAATCATCACCTTGTATGTGTATATCGTGTGACAGGCAAGAAGATACTCTATGCTCAAGGAAGTCAAGAAAATTTTATTTACGAAAAGTTACTGGACTGATCTGGAATCGAACCCGTCACCCTCAGAATGGTTATGCTGAATACCCAAGCCTTTACAACTGTGGCTATATGGGCATCGTGGTTTGGCTATTTCCCGAAAAATTTGTTTTATTTTTGAAATAGCTGATGGAAAAAATAGGATATTTCAGAATTTTAGTAAATAATCTCACCTAAATCCTAATAATATCTTTTTTTTAAATTTTCATTGCAATTATGTAAGAATTCGTTGCAAAATCAATCCAAAACTTCAGCATATATTTTAAAATTCCCGAGAAATGGTGATCATCATATTATACATTATTTTACATTATTTTGGATATTAATTTTCAAATATATCAACCCTATTAAGACTGAAAAGTAAGGAATTTGTAAAGTGTTTATTAACAAAGACGTTTGCGCATTCGATCAGAAATTGTTCCAAGAATTATCAATTTGACTAACCACATACATATTATTTTCAGGTTTGAAATGTCCTCAAAAATCTTCACGTAATTTGAAATATCTTTATGAAAATAAATGTTTTTACAGAAGTTCAAATGTCAACATGTCTTCACAACTAGTATCCCTTCTCCAGACCACATCCACAAATTAAGTCCAGGATTCACTCTGGAATTCCACCATAGATTTCTAAATTAAGGTATTTTAAAGGGAAAATGAAGGAGAGAAGGAGGAATAGTGATGTGATGGAATATCCAGGAGAGTTTCGGAGGGTCACAGGCCGGGGGTGGGGCAAATTTCAAAAAATCTCTCCGATATATGATTTCCCATGTGGAAAGTGATCTACTAGCCGAAATTGAAATTAGTCCCACCCTAGTCACAGGGTCATCGTTTTAGGCGGTCTCAGAGGCTTTTCAATGGGTTCTTGTGGGTCTCAGGGCCACTTCAGGGGGTTTCATGGAGTTTCAGGAGATCTCTGGGGCGTTTCTGTGAGCCCCAGGGGGTATCAGGAGGTCTTTAAAGACGCTCCTGGGGGTTTCAGGAGGGGGAGGGTTTGGTTCATGCCCTACTACCTGTTTCAGTGGGTATTGAGGACGTTCCGTAGGTCTCAGGGGCGTTCTAAGGGGTCCCATGGGTTTACCAGGTACCTGTGAATCTCAAGGATGCTTCAAGTGGTCTCAGGGAGTTCAAGAGGAGTTACAGAGAGTCTCAAAGGCGTTTCATATGGGCTCGAGGACGTTCCAGTGCAGTGGTTATCTGGAGGTTTAGGGGGTCTGAGGGGCATTTCACGGTTTTCCAAGGGGTTCCAATGGGTACCTGAAGGTCTCAGAGGGTTTGTGGGTGATTTCAAGGGGTCTCTATGCGCTTCAGGGAGCCTCAAGAGCGATTCAGAGGGTGTCCCTGGGGGGTTTCAGGAGAGTTCCAGGTGAGCTCGTGGATGTTTTAGGGGGTTTTTCATAATTTTAGCAGCTTTCATACAAATTTGCATAAAAAATTTAATGCTGACCCATTAATCTGTTGTTCGGAAACATTTTCACCGACAGAATATTTTATACATTCTGAAAATGATCATATAGCTTGAATACTGATGTTATGTGGAAAATAATCCAATGTACATCAAATTCTTATAATCTGCTGGTTAAGTTCAGACATAGCGTGAACAGTTAAAACCAATTCCTAAAAGAATCCCAGTAGAAATTCATTGAAAAATCCCTGAAAAAAAAAACCTTAGGAAAAGCTCTATAGAATCTCTATAAAATCTCAATCAATGGAGCAATCCTTGGTGAAATTCCACGTGAAATTTCTGGAGGAATCTCCCTAAAGAATTCCTCGAGAAATTACAGGACGAAATCCTACAGAGGTTCCAAAAGGAATCACGTTAGTGATTCCTGTAGAAACCTCTAGAGGATTTTCCGTATAGATGCCTTTCTGAAGACTATTGCAATCTCTGGATTCCTGGAAGAAAATCTTGAAGTAATTCCTAGATTTATCGTTGGAAGAATTCCTATTGAAATCTCCGAAGAATCCTAATAGGGAAAGATTCCAGATGAAATTCATGGGGAAACCTACGGAGGAATTCCTGAAAAATTCTGGCATGAATTCCAGGAAAACTCACAGTAAGTAATTTTAGAATAATCTCTGCAGGAGTTCCGAAAAAAAAAACACAAGAGAATTTCCATAAGCATTTCGAAGAGATGTTCATATAATATGCATTCAGGAAATCCTTGTAGAATCTCAAGGGGACTTCCTCGAAATCCATAAAAGAAGCCCTATAGGGAAATCTATAGAGGAACTCTGGAGAAATATCCTGAAGAGTTCCTGCACAAAATGATGGAATAATTTCTGGAAAAAGAACTGAAGGCATTCATGAATTTATTTATTTTTAATCCCTGGACAGATTCCCGGAGACTTGAATGAATTTCCGGTAAAATTGCTGGATGAATTCCAACATGAATTCCTGATGGAGTCTTAAGAGAAAATTCTAAAATAATTTTTTGATATATTCCAAGGAGTAATTCTAAGAGGCATTATTTGACATATCGCTTCAGAAATTTCTGGGAAAAGTCCTGCATAACTTTTAAAGGAATCCCAAGAACACATTCTGGAAGTACCACAGCAGGAATGATTTAAACAAAAATCTTAGGGACAAATCTAAGGGACTCTTATAAAAATTATCGGAAAATTTCCTGAAAAAAAAAACACCAGCTGAAACTCCTGGAGGAATGGCAGCAAGATTTTATGGAGAAATTCCACCACGAATTCCTGAAGGGTTTCCTGAATGTAATCCCTTAAAGAATTTATTGTGGAATCTCTTATAAAAGCAAGAAATCTTTGGAGAATTTTTTTGAGAATTGACTGAAACAATCACGGTAGTTACTCCCGGTAAAAATCATAGAAGGGAAGCTACCGCATAAGCCTCAGCATGAATTCCTGTAACAATCCTAATAAGGGATCGTTCACAAACCACGCGGACCTGCTGAAAGATGTATGGAAACATGATCTTTTCGAACCCTCCAAGCAAATACCTGAATCAGTGAAATCAATTTTGTACCTGTATTAAACTGATTAGACTCATTCAAAGTATAAAAACATGTTGATCGTTGATAGTAGTTAATAGAGCTTATCACTTTATTATATGTGTTGCACTAGTATGCTGCGTATTTCATTGAATTGATAAACTTTACTATGAACTAAAAAAACATTGCTATTGTACTCATACACACCTGGCAGTCCCGGCGCTCCGTCGAATCCACTCGGCCCCCGTGGTCCCGCTGGACCCGGCGGCCCCGGTTGGCAGTGACAATCCGTTCGGCTGGAATTTTTCGCATCCGCATACACCACCATCCCTGGTGGACCCGGTGGCCCCGCTGGACCCACATCACCGACGTTCCCTTTGTCTCCTTTCGTTCCGGTTGAACCGGTCTGACCGGGAATGCCCGGAACTCCCGGAGGACCAACCGATCCTTTCGGTCCCGGTGCTCCAATCGACGTGTGCCCCTGAAAGAACGTTGCAACGTTCGCCGTTAGTTTACTTGTTTAAACAAAGTTAAAATTGATTTCCAAGCAGAAATGGGATGCAACATGCAGCAGCAGAAGAGAAAAGAAAAAAGTTAGGCAAGGAAAGGTTAAACAAAGAAACAATGAAATACAGTAATGTTCCGATTTTATCACGCCCTCCGCGCGTCAGTTATTCATTTTTCATTAATCTACTGTAACATTTGAGAGCAAGTGTTTCCCCTCTTCTTCATGATGAATGTTGAAAGCTCGCTTTGCAACGTTAGAAATATTGAAAATACGTGTAGATTTTGTGGAATATTTAAAAGCATTTTTGAAAAGGGGCGTGATAAAATCGGAACAATACTGTAAATCCACAAAACAATTTTCCCAAGATGCTGCTCCACTGGAGCAGAAAAAGAGGAGAAAAGTTGCTCGGAATCGCTTTTTAAATGTAAACTTTTTAGGACGAGAGGAGACCACTCAAGCGATATGAGAAGAGCAAACTTTGTTTCTTTTATTCCCCGGCCCGGCGAAATGGGATTCAAGGCAAACTCAAAACGAGGTGAGGGTCGTTCCAGACAAGGAGAGGAAGCAAGCAAATAAAATCAAGCAACACTAGAATACTACGGGAACGCATCGTGGGTGGATGGTGGGTGGACGTGAACTGGAACAACGAGGTCCAAGGAAAATCAAAACAACATTTATGTGGGGCAGTAGTGGAGGGCTGTGCTATCTAGGTGAGGTATATCACTAAGTGAGAAAAGATTAAATTTAGCTCGTCGGACGAACGAACGGATGAACGCGGGAGAATTCACAGCGACCAAGTGGTGCGGAGTTGCACTTCTTCCGGTTTTGTACGGTTCAAAGTTTTTCTTGGCAGCTCAGCGCCGCCGCGGAGGTTGGGATCCTTTCAACCTGTTTTCCCTGCGCTAATGACACCGCACCGCTTTGAGGCTCACTGTTTGTGGCACTCTGGTGAGGACCGCCGACTGAACGACACGGTTGGGACTTGTGGTTTTGCGGTGCCACGATCACACTACTATACTGGATGGATGGAGTTCTGAGCCGAGTTCACAGCCGTTTTTCGGTCGGTATGCAACGATGTGCTTTTTGTCGGTGCAGGTCGAGCGGTCGGGGTCCACGGAATACCTAAATGCAGCGTCAACGCCCCGACGACACCGATACTGTGAATTCTCTTCGTCCGACTAGCCACAATAAAAAATAAACACACGAACGAAAGGCACTAGACTAACAACGGCGGCGGTTTTCTACAGACTCCAGACGGGGGTGTGGGCGCGTTTGGTATATTGATCGTTAGACATATTAGCAAAATGTACGGTAGGATAAGGGACAGTGCTATCTCGGTAAAATCAGAGCTGGATACTCAAAGTTACAATTGCAGCGCCACAATCTAATACGCCCCCACGGAAACAAGTTCATTATTGCACCTAATTAAGAATTATTCCGAGAAAACGCTTCAATGCACTTTCTGTAATTATCGCGAAATGCACATTCTTTATAGAATTCTCGAGGATTTCTTCCAGGGACACCGCGAGAAATTGCTTGGGGGATTGCTTGAGGATTCATCAAAAATAATCTGATTTCTATCACGCCGAGGACCTGGGATCGAATCCCACTCCCGACAAACTCACAAAATAGTGAGTTCTTCCTTCGGAAGGGAAGTAAAGCGTGGGTCCCGAGATGAACTAGCCTAGGGCTAAAAATCTCGTTAATACAGATAAAAAAAAATCTGATATGTTTACAGAAAAAAGGTTTTCGCAGGATTCTAGATTCATTTTAGTATCTTTTCATAATGGGGATGTTCTTTATCGTACAATTTGGGCCGAAGGATCTCAGATTTTCATGAAACTTTTTCCACAGGCAGGGCTCATGGATATATGAATAAAAAAGTAAAGAAAAAATTCAGGGTGCGGGAAAACACAGGTGGATTTTTTTTTTGTTTTCCCCTGACACTACTTACTTTGAAAAATTATAATTCAATAACGAAGCATTGTAGAAACGAAGTTTTTTTTAGAATATGAAGACAAATTTTTGAATCTTTTTGAATTTTGAATCCAAAAAAATATGAACTGAAGAAAGTTTTCCACATAATTTTCCACCTTTGAGAAAATTCATGAAGAAAAGCCGGAAAAAACTATGCCAGAACTCGTAGAAAATTTAAAAAAATATTTTTGAGAAGGTGCTGAAATTTTTGGAATGCACTTTTTTTCGTTTCTGTGTTATGACCATTTTTTTTGAAAAATGTCCAAATGTGCCATATGAGCCTTTTCTTTGAAAAGTCATAACTCAAGAACGAAACATCGTATAAACAAAGTTCTTTTTAAGAAAATGAAAGAAAATTTTCTCAGAAATAAAAAAAATATGAAGTAATATGATGTTGAAAAAGTTTTCCTTAAAATTCTCCACCGTTGAGAAAATTCATCAAGAAAAGCTGTGCCCGAATACGCGGAAAATTAAAAAAAAAAATTTTTGAAGGTGGTTTCATATACTTTGATCGCTTAAATTTTTGAAATGTACTTTTTTCCAAGTTAGCCTATATTATATTGGCCAATTTGGTCATAATTCAGAAACGCAATATAAAGTGCATTCCTAAAATTTCAGCGATCAATGCTTATTAAATTACCTTTTCAAAATTATTTTTTTGAAAAATTTCCGCGAGTTCCGGCTTTTCTTAATGAATTTTCTCAACGGTGAAAATTTTTGAGAAAAACTTTCTTCACTTCATATTTCTTTTTGGATTCCTGAGAAAAGTTGCTTTCGTTTTCATTACAAAACTTTGTTTCTACGATGCTTCGTTCTTGAGTTATGATTTTTCAAAGAAGGTTGTGTCAGGGGAAAACAAAAAAAATCCATCTGAGTTTTCCGGGAAAATAGGCGACCCTGAATTTTTCTCAATTTTTTGTTCATTTGTTGTGAACATTTGTTCACATGAGCCCTGCCTGTGGAAAAAGTTTCATGAAAATATGAGACCCTTCGGCCCAAATCCGTACGGTAATAAAAAATCCCCCAATGTCTATTTGAAAATTTCTTTCAAAAAATAAATATTTCAGGAGCACTTGCAGTAATTTTTCATGGCACTTGTTCAGGAGTTTCTCAAAAAAAAAAAAAAGCTCAACTGAATTGAAACTGGCCACAGGTTTCCTCAGAAATTTCTTCCAGAACTCCTCCTGGGATTCTATAGGGTTGCTGCATAAGTACATGCTTGTATTTTTTCATGTTCTTCTACGAACAGAAACATTGACAGGATTTTTCCATGAGTTTTTCTAAAGGATTTCTTCGACATTTCTCAAGAAATTCTTCTAGGTATTTCTCTAGGGGTTTGTACAGAAATTCCTCCAAATGCTTCTTAAAAAATGCAATGAAATGGCTTGAATTGGATCCCAAGTTCCTTTAGGCATTACTTCACTCATTTACCGATTTTTTGGGCGTTTATTTGGAAATTTCTTCAGCTGAATCTCAAGAGATTGTTTGGAAGCTTCTCCAATAGTTCCTTAAGGTATTCCTCCTGGCATTGCTTTGGATTAATTCAGAGCTTCCTTCGGGGATTGTTTCAGATCTCTCAACAATTCCTGCCAAAATTACTCCAATTTTATTTTTTCTTAGAAGAAGAAATATTTTTTCCTAAGAATACTTACAGAACGTTCTTCAGTTGCTACAGGTAACTTTCAAAAGATTCCTTCAAACATTTACTTTTTATATTCTTTCGTTTCTGCAGGGTTTGAAAATCTCTCCAGGAAGTAGTTTAGGGATTTCTGTGTACAAAGCCCTTCAGTATTTGTATAACAAATTCCTTCAGGAGTATCTCCAAGAGTTTTTCCAATTCTTTATAAAATCCTCCAGAGATCCCTCAGAAATTTATTGATAGATTTCTTCAAGAATTTTACTAATACCATTTTCTGTGATTTCTGCAGACATTTTTTCAAAACCCCTTAAGAATTTACTCTACTGATTTTTCCATGACCCCCTCCAAAGGTTTCTCGAGCATTTTTTCTTGGAATTTCTTGCAGAGTTCCACCATAAATCTTTGATGATTTTTTTTTCAAATAATAATACCCCTGTATTTTGAGGTGTTTTTCAGGTATTCTCCTAGGTTTAATCCTAGGTATTTATGAAATCTGCTCTACAAATTGCTTCAGGTTTTTATCCACCGATTCTTAAAAAAAAGTCTCAAGAATTTCTTCTAGGAGCCTCCAGGAGTATCCCCAGGAGTTTTTACAAGGGATTTCATGAGACAATCCTTAAGAGATATGTTGGAAATTATTCCATGGATTCCGTAAAGAAAATCTTTGGAAATTATGTGAGAATTCTCGAAAAACTTCTGAACATTCCTGGTGAAATATCTGAACATAAATTCTGCAGGGTTTTCAGAAGATTATTCTGATAGAACCGCAAGAGCAGTTTCCAAAAAAAAGCTATGAATAACTGAAGGAATTTCTCAAAGAATTCTTGGAGAAACTTTGGATTGAGCTGTAGAAGTAATCCCACTAGGTTTTGTTAATAAATTTTTAGAAAAATTTCTAAAATTTTCTTGGTAGAAGTTTAGAAAAAATCACTCGCTGAAATTTAGGAAGAAATCTCTGAAATTCTGAAGAAGTCTCTCGAGATGAACATATCTCCTCTAAGGAATTTCAGAGACAACCCTGGCAGGAATTTCTGAAAGAAACCCATAGGAGTCGTGATCAGGAATGCGGACTCTCCTCTGAAGTGTCAGCTTGAATCTATCATTCCATGAATGTAAGAGTGTAATTCATCGAAACTTCACATTTGATAGCAAGAATTTTCGGGAGCATAGAGATTTTCAGAAAAATCCATGTAGAAATCATTGGAAGAACCTTTGAATGAATATCCTGGAGTGTTGTCCGATGAAATCCCCGGGAAACTTTTGAACTTGGAATCTCTTAATAAAATTCTGGAGAAACTTCCCGCAGACGAATTGGAGAAATCTATGGACGAATTTCTGAAAAACAAGTTGAATATCTGGCGAAACTCATAGATAAGCATCTGCAAAGATTCAAGGAAAAAACTCGTGACAGTTTTCCAAAGGAATTTCTGTAGAAATTCCTATAGAATATGTTTGAATAAAATTCTTGAAGAATCAGTGGAGAAATTCTTGGAGTTATCCTTAGAGGAAAAGCCGAATAAGTTCTGGGGTTATACATAGACAAATATCTGGAGGAAACCTTGAAGGAATTTCCATTTGAGCTCCTGCAGCATTTTTTTTTGTCTTTATTAACGAGATTTTTAACTCGAATCTCTGAAGGAATTTATGTCTGAAACACCGAAAGTAATAATGTATGAATCTCTGGAGGAATTTCTGTAGGATTTTGTTGGATTAATTCCTTAGTAATCCCAGAAAAAAATCAGAAAAAATCTGTGTTGAAATTCCTGAAGGAATATCTGTAAAATTTCCTGAAGAAACCAATGAAGATTAAATAATTTTTAAAATAATTTTTTGAGAAATCTCAGTAGAAATCTCTCGAGGAATCCTTAGAGAAATTTCCGATGGTTTTTTCAACCGAATCTCCAGTATAATTTATAATCCCTGATAGAATTTTAGAAGGAACCTAAAGAAATAAACCAACAAAAACAAGCAAGAGTTCTCTGGAAGATTTTAAGACCGAGTTTCGAGAGTTCTGAAGGAATCTATGAATTGATTTTGGAAGAAATCTATAGAAGTTTTCCTTGAACTTGAATTTATGATGCAATCTCTTAAGGAATTTTCGAAGGAAGTTTCTAAACGAATCCTTGGAAGAATTTCTGATGCAATCTTTGTGAGAATTTCTGAAAGAGTTTGTTAAAGATTTTCCAACGAAACCCTTAGAGAAATTTCTTGAAAGTTCCTTGATTTTCTTGAAGAATCGCTGAATGTATTTCCGAAGGGATTCGTGAATGATTTCTTTAAAGAATTACGAGAATTACGAGTGTTCCGGTGAAAATCTAAGGAGATTTTTTTAGAAAACGCGTGGAAGCATTTAAAAAAAAATCTTCAGTGAAATTTCTGGACGATCCTCTAACGAAATTTTCTAAGGAAACTCTAGAGGAGCTTCTGAAGTGATGCATGTGAGATTTTCCGAAAGGAATACCTGGAGGATCGGATTGTCTATGGATCATTAAAAGTTTTTACAAAAACAAATCCATATTCAAATTTCTAGAAAACTTTGGAGAAAATTCCATAGGAAACCAAGAATCTTCCAACGGAATCAATGGAAGAATTCTCATAGGATTTCACAGGAATTCAAGGATTTCTCAGGATTGCAAGGATTTCTCAGAGAAATCTATTTCTTAATAATTTCCTGGAAAAATTTCAGATAAATCGCTGGAGGAATTTCTGAAAATATGAGAAATTAAAGAAATCTTTGGAGAAAATTTCCGAATGAAACTTTAATAAGGAGTCTGTAGTGGTAAAATCCTTGAATAAATTTCTGAATATACCCAGTGACGAATTACTGAAAGACTCCTCGAAATATTTTTTTGATTTGTAAGGATAGGAAGAAGTCCGAATTATCCCCCCCCCCTTATTCGAAGTTTTTGTTTCGCCTGTGAGGGCGCAAAAAACTTGGAAAATTCACAAAGGTTACTTAAATATTTCCTCTACAAGTTACTTTGTATATAATCACGAAGGATGATTAGAAATTCTCTAGTACGAAAAAAGTGTTTTTTTTTAAATAGTGCTGGAGAAATTCCTTGTCCTGGACCAATCCCCAAAGGAATTCCTGAAGGAACTCCTAGAGACATTCGCTGATGAATTACTGTGCTAATTCCTGACAGAATTCTCGAAGGAATTCCTGCAGAAGACCGCGGAGGAATTTCTAAATGAAATCTTTGAGGAATGTCTGGGGGAATGCATGGAGGAATGCCTAGAGAAATATGTAGAGGAATATCAGAAGGAATTCCTATGGAAACCACTGTGGGAATTCCTGGAGAAACTCCTGGAGCATTGCCTGAAAAAATGTCTGGTGGAATTCCTAGAGGAAACCCTAGAGTAATCCCTTGAGGATTCGCATGAGCAATGCTTGGAGGAACTCCTAGAGAAATGCCTAGAGGTATTCCGGGTAGAATTCCTCGAGACATGCCTGTAAGAAACCCTGGAGTAATCTCTTAAGCTATTCCTGGAGAAATCTCTAGAGAAATTACTGGAGGAATCTTTGGAGTGATTCCTGAAGGAATCCCTGGAGATACCTCTGTAGGAATTCTTGGGTTTATTTCTGAAGAATTCACGAAGAAATTCCTGGACAAGTCCCTGGAGGAATGCCTGGATGAAAACTTGGCAGTATCTCTCGATTAACGATTCCCTCCTGAGGAAGACACTATCCCCGTGTCGAAACGTTGGGTGAATAAAACAACTCGTTTTTTAAATCCCAAGACTGCGTAGCCGTTAATCGAGAGATTCAACCATACAGTCGTATTTCAATAGCAACTTGGCAGTATGCCTAGAAGAATATCTGGAGGAACCCCTATGGAAATCACTGTGGGAATTCTCGGAGGAATTTCTGGAGGAATTCTTGGAGGAATTTCTGGAGGAACTCCTGGCGTAATGCCTGGAGGAATATTTGAAGGAATGCCTGGAGGTATTCCTGGAGGAATCTCTAGAGAAACCCCTAGAGCAATCCCTTGAAGTTTTGCTAGAGGAATGCCTGAAAAAACCTTTGCAGGAATGCATAGAGGAATGCCTGTAGGAAATCCTGGAGTAATCTCTTAAGGAATTACTTGAGGAATCTCTAGAGTGTTTCCTGGAGAAACCTCTGCAGGAAATCCTGGAGAGAATGCCTAAAGGTATTCCTGGAGGAATTCCTAGAGCAATCCCTAGAGGATTTCCTGAAGGAACCACTGGAAGAACCACCAGAAGAATTCCTTGAGGAATCCCTTCATAAATTCCCGGAGGTTTTTTTTTGGAGAAATACCTGGACGAATTCCTGAAATACCCGTAGAGGTTAATCACAGGAGGAATTCCTAAAAGATTTCTGGGAGAAATTTCTTGAAGAATCACTGGAGCAATTCAAGGAGGAATCTCTGAAGGAATTTCTGGAGGAATTTCTGAAAATATGAGAAATTAAAGAAATCTTTGGAGAAAATTTCCGAATCAGACTTTGATAAAGAGCCCGTAGTGGGGAAATCCTTGAATAAATTTCTGAATATACCCCGTGACGAATTTCTGAAAGACTCCTGGAAATATCTTTTTTATTAATAGGGATCGGAAGAAGTCCCAATTATCTCCCCTTATTTCTGAGTTTTTTTTTGTTGCACCAGTGAGAGCGCAAAAAACCTTGGAAAACTCACAAAGGTTGCTTATTTCCTCTACAAGTTACTTTGTATATAATCACTAAGGAGGATTAAAAATTCTCTAGTACGAAAAAAGTGATTATATCTTCGAATAAGGGAAGCACAACATTTTGAAAAAAGACACAAGCAACATTTGTTATATTTATATGACTGTACACAATTTCGTAAAAAAAATCCCACGAGCAATCACTTAAGACAATATAAGAAACTGTCTTTTTTTCTCACACGACGAATGCAATCATTAAATTATATATCAGGATGGAAGTTTTTTTTCATTAAAAACAAGCTATTGGAGACCACTGAAACAATTCCTGGAGGAATTTTTAAAACTATGCCTAGGGGGAATTCCTAGAGGAATTCCTAGGAAAAAATCCCAGATTCCTGGAAGATTACCTGGATAAATTCCGGGTGGAATTCCTGAGGGCATTTGTGAGGGAATTCCTGGAGGATTTCGTGGAGTAATTACTGTAGAAAGTTCTGGAGGCATTCCTTTTCCTGGACCAATCCCTAGCGGAATTTCTGAAGGAATTCCTTGAGACATTCGTGGATGAATTATTGGGCTAATTCCTGAAAGAATTCTCGAAGGAATTCCTGGAGGGGTCCCTGGAGGAATTTCCAAATGAAATCTTGGCGCTATGCCTAGAAGAATCTGGAGGAACCCCTATGAAAATCACTGTAGGAATTCTCGGAGGAATTTCTGGAGGAACTCCTGGCAGAATACCTGGAAGAATGTTTGAAGGAATGTCTGGAGGTATTCCTGGAGGAATTCCTGGAGGTATTCCTAGAGAAATTCCTAGAGCAATCCCTTGAGGGTTCCCTAGACGAATGCCTGTAGAAACCTTTGCAGAAATGCATAGAGGAATTCCGGGAGGAATTCCTGGAGCTTGCCTGTAGGAAATCCTGGAGTAATCTCTTAAGGAATTACTTGAGGAAACTCTAGAGTGATTCCTGAAGTAATCCCTGCAGAAAACTCTGCAGGAATTCATGGAGAAGTCCCTGAAGGAATTTATGGATGTAAGCTTAAGGAAAGCCTAGAGGAATTCCTGGAGAGAATTCCTGGAGGAATGCCTGGAAGAATATCTGGAAGAATGCCTGAAAGTATTCCTGGAGGAATTCCTAGAGCAATCCCTAGAGAATTACCTAGAGGAATGCCTGGAGGAACCACTGGAGGTATTCCTGGAGAAATCACCAGAAGAATTCCTTGAGGAAATTCTTCACTAATTCCAGGAGGATTTTTTTTGGAGAAATACCTGGACGAATTCCTGAAATACATGTTGAGGAATCCCTATAGAAATCGCTGGAGGAATTCTCGAAAGATTTCTGGGAGGAATTTCTTGAAGAATCACTGGAGCAATGCAAGAAGGAATCACTGAAAGAATTTCTGGATTCGGATCTAAAGCAATCCACATATTCATGAATTTGCTTGGTATGTTAAAATGATATTTCGATGAATTATCGATTTTTTTTTGTAAAAAAGAAATGGTTTGATTCTTATAAAAATAATTAAAAAATAAATCCGACTTTCAGGATTTTAAATACCTTTTTAAAAAATATATATCTAACGCCATTATACCAAACGGTCGACACCCACACCCCACAACATCCTAGAGTCGGGAGAAACCGCAGCGAAAATCGCCCTCCTCCGTGTCCCCCCCGCATATCATCCCCAGAGGAGCGTACCCTTTCTCCCTTGGCACCGATGAGGCCCGGATCGCCCCGTTCCCCTTTGCTGCCGTGTTCGCCCTTGGGGCCCGGTAGGCCAACGTCGCCCTTGTCACCCGGTTCGCCCTTGGACCCGGGCGATGCACTCCGCAGCCCTTGGATGCCAGGTGCGCCCAGCATCGATTCCTGCAGGCAGGTGGTGTGTCGTCCGTGGGCAGCGGATGGGAAAGAAAGCAAAACAGAAAGAGAAAAGTCCTTGCTTCAGTATCTTTGCCGGAAACCGCGAGGGGGGTGGACGGACGGGTAAGCATCGATTGTTGTTTGGTTCGAAAATGGAAAACTTTTTTTTTTTGGTTAAAAGTCATCCAGGTTTGAGCGTTGAGTAAGATCTGTAGGGGGAGAACGAGGTTCTCGATGTGAAAGAGCAAGTTTGAAACAACAACCGGTTGGCTTGGCTGTGGGTTCTTCTTCACAAATAATTGGAACGTAAACGGAAAAGAAAATTGAGCCGATACGAAACCACTCTTGATTAAGGCTAGCAGCCTAGCAGCCTGTGGGCCATTTTTGAGACGCAGAGTGTTGCTTGTAGTATCCACAGTAAGTGGAGGTGTGAGGTGTATGTGTATATAAAACTTCAAGTATTATAGCCTCTTCGGATAAAAGTTTTTTCTTTGCCACAGGAACCATTGGAAACGTGAGAGCAGATGTACCAGAGCCTTTCCTAGAAAACATAAGTAGCTGAATAACAATTTTAAAGCTCATATTTTCTTCAAAATGGTAAATTTACATCTTATATACTGCCGTTCTACGCCCGATTGTCCCATGTTATATGGAAATCCCATATAACATGGGACAATTTTGCACATAACGGCCGTCAGTATAGCAAACATATTTATTGGATTAGTAACTCGGATTGATATTGATGTCTTTTCAAGATAGATAAAATACTTTAAAATGATGAATTCGTCTATAATATGAAACATGAACACCCTCTTGTTTTCACACATTTTTTATTGCTTTCCGGTTCGGTTTGACTTGGTGTTTGACTCTCAGAAACGTTCCCATCATCACTTCTCCGTTCCCTCCGTTCTCCTAAATCAACAATTCAACATGGAACCGACTGAACCTGTTTATGTGTCGTCGTCTGTGGCTACCCGCACAGAACACCCTTATGTTGCGCTTGCCACCCACCCCGCCCGGGGCGGGGGTGATATGTTTGAAATTGGCTGAATGGCACCGGAACAAGAGAAAACAAAAAGCGTAAAACAATTGTCGAAGACCTCCCGGAGGGAAAAGCCCTCCGGTACGGTGGTGGATCGTCAGTCGGTTGGTTTGTGTGGCGCGGTCTATTGTTGGCAGAAATATGACAAATCTAATTCGAATCAACTTCAGATGGAGAGATACGTTTATTGGTGTTGTTTGTACAATTTATGGTATGTGGTGAGGAGTGAAGTATGGAAGGGAGGAAAGGAAGTATAATAGACGGTTTATGTCCTTCTTAGGAACCAAGAAGCCGAAAACCAAAATAAAAAAAATCAAATTCTAAAAAAAAATCATAGTGGTATAATTCGCCAATTGTTGAACACTACCCAAATGTTGAACAGTTTCTGAAATTCGTTTTGTAAATGAACTTAAGTAGTTGTCATTTCAAGTGTGTTTCAAGGGATTTCAGAAGCGTTCCTGGGCTTTTATAAGAGTTTAATGGGGTTGCGGAGGGTTCAAGAGTGTTACAGAGGATTTCAGGGGCGTTCCTAGAGATTTTAGGAGGTTTCAGGGGTGTTCGTGTGTATTTCAGAAGCGTTCCAGTTGTTTTCAAGAGGTTACACAAGCGTTCCAGGTAGTGTTGTGAAGTTTCAATATCAACCGACATTTTAAGCTGAAATTGAGGTAGGCAACCACTCATTTTTTCTATTTACGATCGAAATATTAATTATTTAATTGACAGCTACCCCAAGGCTCTCCGACGACTGATGAGCGGATCATATAATTCAGTTAAGCATCAGTTAGCAAATATAAATTGTGGTGTCACAGATTTAAAGCCTTGTTCGTCATTCATGACATAAACCAATCACTGACCTTTACTTGCTTTGGCCACCAAACCCAACATAGATCTGATTTGGGTTAAACAGTGGCCCAACATCCGATAAAATTTGACCCAACTTTGATTTTTTAGTCTGGAATTTTTCAGGGTTTCCCCTTGTCTTATGTCCAGTTAGTCATTTGAGGCAATTCATTCAAATTACTAGGAATCGCTTTCTCATTTGAAAAGTGCTCTGGTTGGTTGAAACCATTTTGAACATAATTACAAGCAACAATTAGAAAATTCGTTGGCAACTGTTCAAATAAATAAGATTAATGTAAACACTGGTTCCGGAGGATTTCAGAGCGTTTAAAGGATATTCTGGAGGTTTTAAGGCGTTTCAAGAATGTTCCAGAGAATCTCAAAGAGTTTTAAGTGCTTTTAGAAGTGTTCCAGGAGTGTGTCAGGGAGGGAGGTGCAGGGGAGTTTCAGGAGATTACAGAAGCATTACAGGCAGTTCAAGGAGGTTCCGGGAGGTTTCAGGAGCGTCCATGGATGTTCTAGGCTGCGGTTGTACCATGTTGTATGGAAATCGCTATCTCCATGGGACAATTATGCGTAAACCGACAGTAGGGGTTTCAAGGGCTTGTAGGGAGGTCCTCTCAATCCAACGCCTCCTGAATTTCCCTGTAGGCCTGTGATACATACCTGAAATCCCCAACAGAAGCTCCCTGGGATCCCCAGAAACTCCTTAGAAACCCTTCCGAACACCATAGGAAACTTAAAAATGAAATCTGACATATTTGTGACAGGTACAAAAAAAAATCAACTCCCAGTATACGCTGTTCAACAATTAGCGAGAATCAGTCAACATTAGGAAGCACTAGCATAATACAGTGTTCAACATTTGTGTTCCAGACTTCCGTTACAATGTTTTAATTTCTCTTTGGAAATGGAATTTAAGGAACTTCAATTTAATGAGAAAGTGTAAGAAATTTGTGGAACTAGAAGGTCACTGGCTATTTTTCTACAAACGTGAAATAATGCACGGAAAAACAAATGAAAACAAAAATTCCCGTGCCAACCGTTCGTCACGCTTTTGCGAGTTTAAAAAATGTATGGAAAACAACCAGATTAGTCGACGCACCACAATCCGAATTTTCAACTCGAACGTGAAATCTGTGCTGTTATACGCCAGTGAAACCTGGTGTGTATCAGTGGAGAACACTCAACGGCTGCAGGTCTTCATTAATACATGCCTGCGGTATATAATTCGTGCATGGTGGCCTCACAATTGGATCTCCAATGTGTAGCTCTATCGTCGATGTCATCAAAAGCCGATAGGGACAAAATTCGGGAGCGAAAGTGGAGGTGGGTCGGCCACACTCTACGCAGGGGCGGAAACGAAATCTGCAAACAAGCGTTAGACTGGAACCCAGCAGGACATCACAGCAGAGGAAAACCAAGAGGCTCATGGCGGCGCAGCCTCAATAACGAAATCAAGCAAGTCGACAGAAATTTAACCTGGCCACAGGTCAAGGCGATGGCTGACAATCGCCCAGGATGGAAATCTTTCAATTCGGCCCTCTGCACCACCGTAGGTGCCCAGGACTGAAAGTAAGTAAGTAACCGTTCGTCAATAATTGGTTATTGTCGAATTACCCTACTGCCTCTTAATGAGACCCAAAAATAAGTATCTGATTGGCATACATTTTAAACTGCACCTATGACTTCAAATAACGTGAACGTTAAGCAAAACAACAAAAAGTTTTTTTTTGTTGTATAAGCGATATTTTGCCGAGGTTTCAAAAATTATTTTTTTCGCTCCCGAGTTATTGTCAAAATTACAAATACAAAACTATTTCTTAGAAAATCCCATTACATAGCCTTTCTCGTACACCAAAGGCTATATGTTCACTCGAAAAACGAATTTTCGATAGAATGCTTGGAGAGTCGAGTCACATATACCAATCAACTTAGTTCGACAAATTGAGATGATGTGTGGATGTGTGTATATATGTATGTCTGTGCGCAAAAATGCTCACTCACTTTTAAGGCACTTCCCTTTGGCCGATTTTACGGATTATAGCTCAAATCGAACCGAAATTTTACCGCATTGCTTGTTATTTAAAATGGTGTGCATCGGTCAAGACGTTCCGGAGTTATGGCCATTTCAGTGATCCAGACCATTACCGGTGAACTAGATTCGAACTTTTGTCCCAGTGGTGGGGAAAGAGTTCGAATTAGACGCACACTTACAAAACATGTTGTAATTCAAAATTGAAAAGACAACTTACATAGTATTAAGGCAGTAATAAATTATAAAATGTTAAATCAATATAAAAAACGAATGATTTCAGCTTAGCTATGCCCATGTGGCGCCCGAGCATTCCAAATAAACTGCCGTGAATCGCATATCAGTCCCATGTTTGCTGGATTTCCTATGCAAATAGGACAAATATGCGATTCACGGTAGTAAACGAATAAGTAAAAAAAACCCTAAATATTTTATATTTTCTTATAAAAATATAAAAACAGATATCTTTATTGGCCCCGAGATCAAGGAAACATGAAAAAAAAACAAATATGTCGTATCCTAACACGTTGGAGCCGTTTGAACGTTTTTTTCCTGAAAACTACATTTGAAAACCTTTAAATCCAGTGATCCTCAGTTAAACTGTCTTTGATTGAAAAAAAAGTTTTCATTGCTCTTCTTTTATCAGAAAACTGCCGAATTGAGAAAGCTGATTTGTTTGTATTTTTCCATTATATACCATAATCAAAAATCTTAACTGAGTTTCTTAGAGAAGTATGGGAAACTTGGAATCATCAGAATTCCTCATTAAAATCCTGATAAAATACGACCGAATTCATTGCGTAAAAGAGAGAGTATCCGTCCAGAGGAATTAAACAGATTTCTCGAGAAATGGAGCAATTCCTTACGAAATTCTGAGAAGTTTTTTGGTGAACTCATAGGGGTTTCTTCAAACGAAATATCCAAAGCATTTTATTGTAGAACTTTGTGGAAGTATTGCCAGCAAATTTCCTTGAAGTATCTTTTCCAAACATGATTTTTGACGGGATTTTACAGGCATCTTTTGGTGACATCTTCTTTTAGAAGGAATGTTGGTAAAAAATAAGAAGAATTTGTGCAATAAATTCATTGTACGACTGCAGAATGCATCTCACATTTCTGGAGTAAACTTTAGAAAAACCAAAAAAAAAAAAAATCTTCAGAATTTCTCTCAAAAGTAGGGTAAAAGTACTAATAGTGGTGCTATTAGTAATCTGTTGCAGTACAATAATTGAAGAAAAATAAATAAGTGGTTTTACCATAAAATAAAATGTCTGAAAACGTTATTCGGTAGTTAAATCATTTAAAATTGCTAAGAAAAATATAAAAACCAACGTTTATTTCAGTTTTGTCTAATAAATCACTTGCTCCAACTATAGGTACACGGTTTCTATTATGGTGTATGGTTCCTAAAGTGGCCCATCCCATTGAATTCTTATGGGACCCACCACAATAGAACACTACCACCACTATAGGTGAAAGGAGTAAGAAATTTAAGGAAAATAATTATTTAAAATTGGGTTTTCGACATTTCCTGAACACAAAACTGAAGGATCAAATTAAGTATAATGCGAGCTTTTTGGTCAAAATAGTGCTAAATTGCCACTACCACCACTATAGGTACTACCTTTACTAAGGGACCATTTATCCTATAATAGATACAAGGAATTTCAGTGCTGAAACAGAATAAAAATCTCATGGTTCGTTTTATAAAATTAAATCAAACTATTCTCAATAAAAATCTGCCATAAATCTGAAAGAAGTAGTAAAATTCAGCTTAAATCTGTTATTTAGGTTAAACTGCAGTTTTGCAGCCAAATAAGCTAAAAAATAAAAGAAACCCATTGAAAATTAGAATAGCCTTAGATAAAATCTGTGTTTCAAGAATTGAACAATACTCTGGACTACCCAACAAACTTTTTGCTGTACAAATATTAAAAACAGACTTGTCAGAACCTTAAAATGGCTGCCACAATGGCCGACTTTGGTACCTACTCACGATTTTGAGCACACAAATCTCTTCTTAAACAGAACCAGCGCATCAAATCTTCTTATTTTAAGCTTATTACAAGGGAGCAAAAGCAAAAAAAAAAATCATTGTCATTTGAAGCTTGTTCCTTGAAATTTGTGCGCCTGAAGTTCTCATGCACTGTTGAAGCGGTATTTCAAGACGTACGTCCTTAAGAAAAAGTGGAATTTTTGATTGCCATTGTCAGCGTGTCCTATTGGCATCCGGTCCGCAGTTTGGTGATCACTGTTTTAATCGATATAGAGAAATTTGAAATCGGCTGACAAGTTCAAAAGATATGCTTTTTTGAAAACTTAAACATTTGAAACCTTTGATTTTCGAACCATTTTATCCTAAAACAGTAACGAAATGGAAAATACCGGTCGTAAATCGTCGTAGCGGATGAAATGAAGCACCCATTGATCGTTATTTTTTTTTTATAAAACTATCAAGCCTGGAAATCTAATAAAAATGCAGTGGCATACGAGAAACCGCTATTAACTCACGAACGGAACGTCCGATTTGGATCATCCAGTTTGTTTTGATAGTTTTTTCACCCAAGGAAGGTTAGTTTATAGTTTCTCGAATACTTGTAAGATATTATCTGGAAAACTGCAAACGGTATTATCATAGATAATCAGATGACTTCACATGGACAACAACAAATGTCAATCAATACGCCTACTTGAATCACTAGTTTAAAGTAAAAAAAAAAACACTTCCCTATTCACTTATGCAAATAAAAATTAAAAATTAAACTTTTAAAGAATTCCATTACTTTGCTTATTTTCACACAGATAGGCCTATATTGTCTGCGACTTACAGACGAAAGAAGAAGAAGAAGAAGAAGAAGGAAATGATCCATAAAAAATAGAAAATGATCCATAGAAAATATGAAAACGATGCATAAAATATGATAAATGATCCATAATATTTTGGAAACGATCCATATTTATTTCATATAATCCATAAAATTGTGAATATGATCCATAAAACCCATGGACGACTTTTTCGTAAAATTAACACTGTTGTTTTATTGATCATTTCCTAAATTTTGAGGATCGTTTTCCAAAGTCATTTTCTATGTTTTATGGATCGTTATCCTATTTTCTTTGAATCATTTTTTTATATTTTTTTTTATTGTTTTCACATTTTCTATGGATTATTTCCTATTTTTTAGGGATCGCTTCCTATTTTTAATCAATCATACTAGGGATCGTTTCAACCATTTCAAGAATGAAGTTTATGAAGTTCTGGATTTTTTGTTAGACTTTACGCATTCAATAATGTTTCATGGATCCAAATGACTGCTTCATAGTTTTATGGTATACTCCTCTGGAATATTGAAAAGTTATCAGTGGATCATTTGACAATTCTTCATGGAGCGTACCATAAGTTTAATGGCGCAAACATTGGGCCACAGACAAACAGACGTAACACCTTTAACGATTTTCATGGAAATCCATCGCCCTGTTCACTCTACCATCACCTGGTGAAAAAGTTGCACGAATCACTGTGTTGTGCCATATCGTCAAGAGAAGGCGCTAGTGTGAAACGTCAAACGCATAGAAAAATGATGCGCGCGCCTCTGGTTGTGAAAGCTACAACTATAACAATTTAAAATGATCGTTAAAAGCGTGGTCGATGGAAATTTCGCAAGTGTTACGTCTGTTGGTCTGTGATTGGGCTGTCGACCAGAATTTGTGATAACCATGCTTATGTTTTCTAACGAAGGCGAAGATTAGATGGTTCCGGGTTATTTAGCCGAACGCCATTTGGCCGAACGCCATTTGGCCGAAAGGGTCGTTTGGCCGAATACCATTTGGCCGAAAAATGAATGATGAACTTAAGTGACCGTACCATTGTTCCCCTTCTCATTGATATTGACAGCTAGAATCTCAAAAACTTCCTTTGAATTCTTTTGATAATGATTCGGCCAAACGGCATTCGGCCAAACGATCCATTCGACAAGATGGCATTCGGCAAAACGGTGTTTGGCCAGACGACATTCAGCCAAATGGCATTCGGCCAAATGGCCGGACACCTGATTAGAGTGGTAGCATAGAGTATGTATTGCGTTTCTCCAATCTATCCAACTTTCGGGGCGATCGAAATCTCTTTTTTATCAGAAAGATTTTGTACATCATCGATGGAATTGCCTTCCTACCGGAGCAGAGGAGAATAGCAAATTTAAAACAACAGAATCACATAGCCTGTTTTTATATCATAACTTGTTATTGTTAACTTATCAAAATATATCATTTTAATAACATATTTTGTTGGGCAATAAAGCCTGTATCCGCAATAATCGGGACACAGAAATATGGCTGTAACTCTGCAATAGATAGGGTATCGGGATGCTTCGTTGGCATAGTCCCCTCGTTCGGCCTATCTTAACGTTATCCAAAAACTCAAACAAACACGCCGAACTGGATATCGGAAAAGCTTTGCGCCAAACACCTGTAACATTTCGTTTCAATTTTAGCACTTTGGAGTATTAAAATTGTATGAAAATGTCACTTTGTTTAGCTTTTGTAGACGCCATGATTCTTCGGCTAAGTGGGTAGTCTATACACATGATCATAAATGGCATGATTCTGGAATATTTCGAATTGCCTTTTCAATAACTGAACATTTGATGCGACGGTGAAAGATGCCATTTTGAATTTGTATGTTTGTTTTTAACGAATAATAACTATTTTACAAATTACATGTGGGCCGAATATTGAGGACATTTTTTTCACTATGTACCCAAATCTTGGCCCATCAGTAAAGTGACGTCAAAAACACCGATAAAGTGACGCCAACAACATTGCTTGCGTAAGAACCAGAAAGAACGAACAGAAAGATAGATTTTGTGTGCGGTGACTGTAAAAATATAACACAATAATCGGGTTGCATTGTTTTCGTTACTAAAAAAGAAAGAACTTTAGTTTAAGTGATTTATTTATAGTTTTTTGAAAATTTGGCTCCGAAAATGTAATTTGAAAGTATGATTGGTGAACAAACAGAGATAATACCTCAGCAGAAATATTGAAAAAATGAGATAATAAGTGGTTCTAGTGCATGGAAAGCAATAGGCCAACGTTGTATCCACTAATAGGCCAATTTATGTACCATAGACCAACGTTGCATACCATCACATTGAATCTTTTCAACTTAGTTAAGTAAATTCTTAAATATTTACGTAAGTTTACTTCCAATTGGTGAAACATGCATTGTCTAGAGTGCGTAATAGGGTCAACATATTATTTCTAGTGCTATTAATTCATGAGTTATGGTCAAAATTGTCAAGGCGGTTTGCAAATTAGGCCAAGGAATGATCCATATACCCTACATTAAAATTGCTCAAATTTTGCCTGATAATATCTTAAGATGTGTTCATTTCACCTGCAAAATTTCATGTGAATCGGTGACGTACCTTTTGTTGTAGCAATGAAACAGTAGAACGCGAGCAATCGAATTTTGTACAGCCCCTGGTTTAGCTTGTCGTCACTGTAACTTTTGAATTTTATAAAGAAAATGACTGAAATTTTGAACACAAACCTCTCAATCTACTGTACTTACATAGGCAAAATTTCAAAAAAATCGATGCACTATCAACAATTTTATAGTCGAAACATACATTGGGGTTGACCGTGATTTTAGCCCTTCAGACAAGAATTAGTGGGCACTTCTTATTGTTTCGATTGTATTGTTGAAAGTACTACACCAATAATCATCAAATGTTGCAGGCATAATATACACATAATCAACTACCTACTGTGAAAATTTCATGAAAATTGACAGAGATATTCAAAAGTTATGAATGGGCAAACATCGCACATAAAACACATGCAACATTTTCACTAACACTATCCCCTATCAACACCAGTAACTTTCAATCCAATTGATACAAGTTGATGAAATTTTGCAAGAAAGTGTCTCTATAAGTATCATAACTGCTCACGAAGTTTCATAATTATCCTCACAGAACTTAGAATTGTAGCGGAAAAGAACCATCTAGTATGCGAATGAAAATTGGTGATGATTGTACAAAATCTTAAAAACATCGTCTGTTTGTTTCTCATCCACAGTTAAAAGTAATGCATCGATTTTTATGAAATTTTGCATAAATAATAAACATACACCAAAGAGTTCTCAATTATTTTTTGGCCAGTTTTTATTGACTCAGTGCAGAGTTACTGCCGTACTTTTGTGTCCCGATTATTGCGGATACATGCTTTATAATTTTGTTATGTTCAAGTTATTGAAATATATCCACAAGATAACATTTCAATAACATATTTTGTTGAAGAACAAGTTTAGTTATTATTCTACTTTGTGAGATTGTACTAATTTGTGATAAACAATAACACAACAATAACAAGTTCACAAATTTCCTGTTATTAAGTTGTAATTGATCTAACAAAACATGTTATTGAATAAGTCTTCCAGGAACATTATTTTGCTATGATATTTGTTATTTTGCCGCTTATGACAGACAAGTTTATAACATAATATATTATGCTAATAACATAAAAATTACTGATTCCATTATACAGTTATTAAGCAAAAATAACATATTATATTATGCTGTTGATATTTTCTTCTGCTCGGGTAACTTCATCTCTGCTCAAGGTTGTATGGCACATTGACTCACTGAGTTTCCTTCCGCCCCCACCCAAAGTTATCAATTCAACTTGAGGGGTTGGAGATTGTGCATTACTGCCTGGTAGAAGCAGACCTCCATCTTAAAGCTGGGGCTTATACGACACGATGATGGTGGGAAAGCTGCCCACATGATGCATGAGCTTCCCGAGTACAATGGCAGTGTTCGTGTATGTTCCCCGGTGTATGTGTGTGCAGTGCATGTATGTGCTCCAAATTCGAGGGAATTGTGTTTTGTGTACAAGTGGGGTACGCGCGGTGCCGGCAGTATTGTTTCACATAAATATTTTATTTCGCTGCCTTCGTGAGGCAATTCGAACCACTCGTAATGAGATCAATTTAGGGGGCACTCAAAGCAAACAATGGTGGGCTCTCTGGTAAATGCTGCTTTCACGTTTCCACCGAAAGGCGCTTTGCTACTGTAGTTGGTTGATGGTTCTGAGAATGGTTATTTGGCTGGAAAATTGGAAACAATTTGCACAGAAAGGATTATAGATCTTTAGTACCCTTGTTATACCTTGAACATCCGCGATGGATTCCAACTCATCTAGAATTAGAACATTTTCAAAAGACAGAAATGTGGGTTATGTGGGTTAAGAGAAAGAAAGAAAGCATGAAATTGTAAAACTTCGGTGTTAGTCGGTTGAAAGTTAGTGTTGTTGAGATACATTTCTCAGTTATTCATCTGATTATTTTCACTTTTCCCTACAATGAAATTAATTAAAAAATCCAAATGGAACAGAACTACTTACATCGAAATTCTCGGGAATACCCGGGGGTCCTGGAGATCCGGGTAGACCGGCTGGACCTGGCATGCCATCCAAGCCGGGCTCGCCTTTGCTACCCTGGATACCTGTGGTGCACGGAAAGAAGAGAAAATAAAAACATACAATGTGAGATGATTAAATAAAATTTAATTTTCATTACACTCATTAAGCTGAACAGCACTCAACTACATTGTTGAACATGGCACAGTGGTTTGTTGGGAATATTGAGTTATTTTGTAGCAATTCAAATCATCTTCTTCTTTTCGTTACGTTTCTACTGGGACAGAGCCTCCAACTCAGCTTATGAATTTCTATAGTGATTAACTTGAAATTGAACTCATACATCCTAGAGTGCCGCTTCGGCTCTTTGGATACGCAGGGAAATAAACAATCCTAGCTTTCGAACCACTGTGCACTGTTCCACCGAAAGAGGAGAGAACATGGAAGCCACCATCAGAGTCCAGCCAACGAGATAAGCTCGAACATTCGTCCATTAACTTACCCTCCACCCCGGGTAATCCGGGCTCTCCGCGGTCGCCTTTGTCGCCCTTCAGACCGGCAACACCCCGTTCACCGGGTGGCCCCGTTGCTCCCTGCGGAAGAAAAATGAAAAATACAACACAATTTATTATGGGTATGTAAATGTTTTAAAATTTTACAAGTGCGCACTCGTTCGAACCGCCGGTCGGCGGCTGTACGGTACGGTGTGCAATGTACCATAAAAGCCGGAAAGAAGTAAAATGTAAATGCACGGAATGCGAACGCCCATACGCACTGTGGAAGCCAATTAAGAGAACTTACGGTCAGTCCTGGTGAGCCGGTTTTGCCCTCGCGACCCTGTGGTCCCTCGGGACCACGAAGGTACTCGCGCAGGGTGATGTCCCGTTTGAGATCCTCGATCACTTCGGTCACGTTGCAGTAGCACTTGTTCAGGAAGTTGTTGTTCTGCATGTCAAAGAGCTGGAGGTGAGGGGGTGGAGGAAGATATGACATCATTAGTTGATTCATTTTCTGATTCAGTTGTAATGAAAAATTGTGATAGATGGTTTGACGGAAACAAATTATAATAAAACCATGAATATCAAATGAATGACACATTTTTCATAAGTTTATCCAAAGCTTTTCCAAGATTTTTCCGGGGTATATTTAAAAATCTCCTGATACATTCACCAAAGAAAATTCTTTCAAGAATTCTTCGGAAATTCTTCGAAGAATTCTTCCACTAATTATCTTAAAATTCCTCCAAAATATCTCTGAGATTTCTTCTAAGAATCCTCCGCAAATCCTTCCAAGAGTTCTCCGAAAATTCTTCCTATTATTTGAAAAGAATTTTTCAAGAATTTTTCTAAGAATTATCTAAGAATTGTTCTAAAAATTCTCCAAGAATTCTTCAAAAAAAAAAAAAAATCCAAAAATTCTTCCAAGAATTCCACAACAATTCTTCCAAGAATTCTTCAAGAATCCCTTACAGAAGTCTTGGTGAATTCTTGGAAAAAATCTTGGGAGAACTCTTTGAAAATTCTTGGAAGAATTCTTGGAAAATTCCTTGAAGAATCCTTGGAAGAATTCTTGAAAGAACTCTTGGAATAATTCTGGGAGAATTCTTGGAAGAATTCTTGGAGAATTCTTGGAAGAATTGATGCAGAATTATTGAAAGAATTCTTGGAGAATTCTTGGAAGAATTCTTGGAGAATTCATGGAAGAATTCTTGGAGAATTCCTGGAAGAATTCTTGGAGAATTCTTGTAGAATTCTTGAAAGAATTCTTATAGAATTCTCGAAAGAATTCTTGAAAGAATTCTTGTAGAGTTCTTGAAAGAACTCTTGGAGAATTCTTGGAAGAATTCTTGGAGAGTTCCGTACGGAAGTCTTAACGAATTCTCGGAAGAAATTTTGGAGAATTCTTGGAAGAATTCTTGGTGAATTCTTGGAAGAATTCTTGGAGAATTCTTGGAAGAATTCTCGGAGAATTCTTGGAAGAACTCTTGGAGGATTCTTGGAAGAATTCTTGGAGAGTTGTTGGAAGAATTCTTGGAGAATTGTTGGAAGAATTCTTGGAGAATTCCTGGAAGAATTCTTGGAAGAATTTTTGGAAGAATTTATGGCAGAATTATTGGAAAATTCTTGGAATTATTCCTGGAGAATTCTTTACAAGAATTTTTTCAAGAATTCTTCCCAGAATTCTCCAAGAATTCTTCCCAGAACTCTCCAAGAATTCTTCCCAGAATTCTCCAAGAATTCTTCCCAGAATTCTCCAAGAATTCTTCCCAGAATTCTCCAAGAATTCTTCCCAGAATTCTCCAAGAATTCTTCCCAGAATTCTCCAAGAATTCTTCCCAGAATTCTCCAAGAATTCTTCCCAGAATTCTCCAAGAATTCTTCCCAGAATTCTCCAAGAATTCTTCCCAGAATTCTCAAAGAATTCTTCCCAGAATTCTCCAAGAATTCTTCCCAGAATTCTCCAAGAATTCTTCCCAGAATTCTCCAAGAATTCTTCCCAGAATTCTCCAAGAATTCTTCCCAGAATTCTCCAAGAATTCTTCCCAGAATTCTCCAAGAATTCTTCCCAGAATTCTCCAAGAATTCTTCCCAGAATTCTTCAAGAATTCTTCCCAGAATTCTCCAAGAATTCTTCCCAGAATTCTCCAAGAATGCTTCCCAGAATTCTTCAAGAATTCTTCGCAGAATTCCCCAAGAATTCTTCCCAGAATTCCCCAAGAATTCTTCCCAGAATTCTCCAAGAATTCTTCCCAGAATTCTCCAAGAATCCTTCCCAGAATTCTCCAAGAATTCTTCCCAGAATTCTCCAAGAATTCTTCCCAGAATTCTCCAAGAATTCTACCAGAATACTCCAAAAATTCTTCCCAGAATGCTCCATGAATTCTACCCAGAATTCTCCAAGAATTCTTCCCAGAATTCTCCAAGAATTCTTCCCAGAATTCTCCAAGAATTCTTCCCAGAATTCTCTAAGAATTCTTCCCAGAATTCTCCAAGAATTCTTCCCAGAATTCTTTAAGAATTCTTCCCAGAATTCTCCAAGAATTCTTCCCAGAATTCTCTAAGAATTATATCCAGAATTCTCCAAGAATTCTACACAAAATTCTCCAAGAATTCTTTACAAAATTCTCCAAGAATTCTTCACAGAATTCTCCAAGAATTCTTCACAGAATTCACCAAGAATTCTTCACAGAATTCTCCAAGAATTCTTCACAGAATTCTCCAAGAATTCTTCACAGAATTCTCCAAGAATTCTTCACAGAATTCTCCAAGAATTCTTCACAGAATTCTCCAAGAATTCTTCACAGAATTCTCCAAGAATTCTTCACAGAATTCTCCAAGAATTCTTCACAGAATTCTCCAAGAATTCTTCACAGAATTCTCCAAGAATTCTTCACAGAATTCTCCAAGAATTCTTCACAGCATTCTCCAAGAATTCGTCACAGAATTCTCCAAAAATTCTTCACAGAATTCTCCAAGAATTCTTCACAGAATTCTCCAAGAATTCTTCACAGAATTCTCCAAGAATTCTTCCGAGAATTCTCCAAGAATTTTTCCAAGAATTCTCCAAGAATTCTTCCAAGAATTCTTCAAGAATTCTTCCAAAAATTCTTCAAGAATTCTTCCGAGAATTCTCCAAGAATTCTTCCGAGATTTCTCCAAGAATTCTCCCGAGAATACTCCAAGAATTCTTCCGAGAATTCTCCAAGAACTCTTCCGAGAATTCTCCAAGAATTCTTCCGAGAATTCTCCAAAAATTCTTCCGAGAATTCTCCAAGAATTCTTCCGAGAATTCTCCAAGAATTCTTCCGAGAATTCTCCAAGAATTCTTCCGAGAATTCTCCAAGAATTCTTCCGAGAATTCTCCAAGAATTCTTCCGAGAATTCTCCAAGAATTCTTTCGAGAATTCTCCAAGAATTCTTCCGCGATTTCTCCAAGAATTCTTCCGAGAATTCTCTAAGAATTCTTATGAGAATTCTCCAAGAATTCTTTCGAAATTTCTTCAAGAATTCACCAAAAATTTTACTGAGAATTCTTCTAGAATTCTTCCGAGAATTCACCAACAGTTCTTCCGAGAATTCACCAAGCATTCTTCCGGGAATTCGCCAAGAATTCTCCTGAGAATTCTTCAAGAATTCTTCCGGGAATTCTCTAAGAACTCTTCCAGAAATTCTCTAAGGATTGATCCGAGAATACTCCAAAAATTCTTCCGAGAATTCTCCAACAATTCTTTCAATAATTCTTCAAAAAATCTTCCAAGAATTCACCAAGAATTTTTCAAAAAAAAATCCAAGAATTCTGCGAGAATTCTTCCAAGAACTATTTCAAGAATTTGTCCAGGGATTCTCCCAAACAATCTACAAGAACTCTTCCAAGGATTTTACAAGAATTTCCCCAAAATCACGAATTATTCCAAGATTTTTTTCAAGAATTCTTTCAAGTATTTTTCAATTTATGTATCAGAAAGCAATTGCTCAATGGATTAACCTTTGCAGATATCTATTTTGAAACAACACTGACAATTCTCTTGTACCACCCACATTCCGAAGAAGAAACCATCAGCCCCCTCATTTGCTAATGAACGGCCATAAATAAAGTGCTGCTTGCTGGAAAACGACATGCCACTTCCTCGGGATTGGAAATAATTAGAACGATGAAACGTAAAATAGCACGACAACAACAAACTAAACCGACTCCAGCCAATACAGAATATGGAATGACTCTAAGCTACGTTGCTCGTTTTGCCTGCCGGTGTTGGCGGTGGGACGACGGCAACGACGAGCAGAGAATATGATATATTTTATTTCATCTCTTAATTACCTGGGATAATCTCTTCTGATCAGATTAAATTGCCAGCGGCGGAGCAGCATGTGCCAGAGAGGGGGAGCAAGGAGAGAGAGAAATTGAATTTTAATAAAGCATGACCACCCCGGCAGCTAAGCGATCCATCTTGTTTGGAGCCAGGATGCTGTAGCTCTTGTGGCAATGATTGTGAAGAATAGTTGTTGTGACTGATAAAAACCAATTTTCAGATTAAAATTAGAGAGAATTTCTATAAAAACAAAACAATGTTAAAACTCTTTGAATTTAACAAAACTTCTAATATTTTCAACATTTCTCTAAGAATTAAAAATTCTTCCAAGAGTTCTTTAAAGAATTATTCCAAGATTGTTTCCAGGAACTCTTCAAGAATTTATCCAAGATTTTTTCCAAGTATTCTTCAAGCATTCTTCAAGAATTCTGAAAGAATTCTCCAAGGATTCTTCCAAGAATTCTTCGAAAATTCCTCCAAGAATTCTCCAAGAATTCTTCCATTAATTCTCCAAAAATTCTTCCAAGAATTCTTCCAAGAATTCTTCCAAGAAGTCTTCCAAGAATTCTTCCAAGAATTCTTCCAAGAATTCTTCCAAGAATTCTTCCAAGAATTCTTCCAAGAATTCTTCCAAGAATTCTTCCAAGAATTCTTCCAAGAATTCTTCCAAGAATTCTTCCAAGAATTCTTCCAAGAATTCTTCCAAGAATTCTTCCAAGAATTCTTCCAAGAATTCTTCCAAGAATTCTTCCAAGAATTCTTCCAAGAATTCTTCCAAGAATTCTTCCAAGAATTCTTCCAAGAATTCTTCCAAGAATTCTTCCAAGAATTCTTCCAAGAATTCTTCCAAGAATTCTTCCAAGAATTCTTCCAAGAATTCTTCCAAGAATTCTTCCAAGAATTCTTCCAAGAATTCTTCCAAGAATTCTTCCAAGAATTCTTCCAAGAATTCTTCCAAGAATTCTTCCAAGAATTCTCCAAGAATTTTTCCAAGAATTCTTCAAGAATTCTTCCAAGAATTCTCCAAGAATTCTTCCAAGAATTCTCCAAGAATTCTTCCAAGAATTCTCCAAGAATTCTTCCAAGAATTCTCCAAGAATTCTTCCAAGAATTCTCCAAGAATTCTTCCAAGAATTCTCCAAGAATTCTTCCAAGAGTTCTGCAAGAATTCTGCAAGAATTCTGCAAGAATTCTTCAAGATTTCTAGCACGATTTCTCCAAAAGTTCTCCCAAGGATTCTTCAAAAGTTTTTTACGAATTCTGCAAGAATTCTCCAAGAATTCTTCAAGAATTCTTTCAAAATTTTTGAGAAATTGAGAAAATCGAACAAATTTGGTGTTTAACGCAAACAATTATTTTCAATACAAATACAATATCTACATTTGAAACGAAGGATTTTGAAGCCCAAAAAATAAAAACAGTTGTCTGCTAATTAAATTAAAAAAAAAAAACTTATCATTTTTTACTACGATATGTTAAAGAAACGATTCTCCAATTTTGTGTTCATCCTATTCTATGGTCACATCAGCCAAGCTGCCAAATACGTTCGATGTGTTCTAGTGGTGGCATGTTGAACCTGGACGGGGGAGCTTTAGCAAAGCACAACTTACCGCATCATCGCCGGATCCTTCGTCGAGCAAGCCGGGACCTCGGGGCCCGGCTGCCCCGGGTGGCCCCGGTGGTCCCGGTGGACCATGGGGACCCGGTGGCCCCGGAGGCCCTCGTATGGCGTCACCCGGTGGTCCCTTGGGTCCCCGTTCGCCTTTTTCGCCCTTGGACCGGAAGCCGTACTCCGGCGGGGGTGGTGAAATCATCGGCAAATCGAACGAATCGTCGTCGTTTCCGCTTGACTGCAAAACGAGAGCAGAGGGAAAAGAAAGATGGGATTAGGTTCCGGTGTTGGTATTCAGTAGTGGTGATAAACGAATGGATTACGATTGTAACCAGTTCATTCAGAGACGAATGTTTATTGTATACTTTATCAATTTATTTCATAAGTTGACACAATATAAAATTTTAAACCTGTAATTGGAATCTCTGAAAGTCTATTGCTTGTTTTTCAACTTTAAACAGTGTTTGGCACAACAATTTCCAAGATTTTGTCGTTATCCGTTTATGTTGGGCCAAAGATTTATGGCTGCATCTTCTTTGTTGTTTGTTTTGTGTGTTTTGCCTTTCTCGTACACCAAAGTTCACTCAAAAAAAGAATTACCGATAGAAGGCTCGGAGGGTCAAGTCACATATACCAATTAACTCAGTTCGACGAATTGAGATAATGTCTGTATGTGTGTATGTATGTATGTCTGTGCGCAAAAAATGTTCACTCGTTTTAAAGGCACTTCCTACTGGCCGATTTTTTGGATTATAGCTCGAATAGAACCGGATTTTTACCGCATTGTTCGGTATCAAAAATGGTTCGGATCGGTAGAGGCGTTACGGAGTTATGGCCATTTCAGTGACTCGGACCAGCACCGGTGGAACTGGCTGTATATAAAACTGAACCAAGCCCTATCACGTGACACATCAAACTGCGTGGATTTTTGTAAACTTTATTATGGTTAATGCGAAAATGAACATTGGTGTCCAGAAATTCCACGATGTCGACCCGGAATTCAAGATGGCAGCCTTACATTCAAGATGGAGGCTTCAAATTCAAGATGGCGGCTGTTTAATAGTTTTAGGCTCTAGAACCATGCAATATGGGTATATTTGGTATGAGTAACATGTCCGGAGTCAACCAGAATATCGAAGATGGCGGTTTAATCCCAAGATGGTTGATCCAAATTCAAGATTGTGATTATTTTTCAAGAGATCAAAAGCCAGATAAACGATATGATCTCTGATGTCACTGCTAGGTCGATTAACTGGAGTTTTTTAATCTGACAATTGCCTTCACTGGTTGTGGTTTTATCACTATGCATTAGAAAAAAAATAAGAACTTTTTCACTTGAAATTTTCACTGTTCAATGTAACTCTTCTTCGATGCTTTTCTCCCAAATTTCCACAGTCTATAGCATCTGCCTCTGACCGAAGCTTCTCGGAAAGTAAACGAATTATTTACCCATTCTCGTTAGCGCAACATCAAAAGCATCACCATCAGCAATCAGACAGTAGCGTACCACCATGCCATCATCAGTGTAGCAGCAGCAGTCAGTGGCTTCCAGGATTTAATTAGGAAATTAGCAACGAAAATCGTAAGTCTAATTTACCGCCAATTTAATCCCATTTCGATTGCGCCGGAGAGTTTGCCGCCGGAGTGCTTCGGAGGAGTTCGGGGCGGCAAGCAAGAGCTAATGGTTGTTTGTGCTGCGCTCCGACCACTCTCAAGCAAATTCCGCCCCATTTTGGCGCGAGCTTTGCTCTTTTCATGGCTGACGCGGGCGCGGCGC
Organism: Aedes albopictus; assembly: GCF_035046485.1. NCBI lineage: Eukaryota > Metazoa > Arthropoda > Insecta > Diptera > Culicidae > Aedes > Aedes albopictus. The sequence goes on along the minus strand of NC_085137.1, from coordinate 485,911,506 downwards.
GGCGATGCGATGGTTGACTGGATCATGAATTTTTAATCGATTATCAGTCAGTTGCTCTCGAGTCCTGGATTACTCTGGTGGGGCGGGGCGGGAATTCCTCGCATTTTGCGCGTCTTGATCTTTTCCATTCAATTAAAAGTTTCAACAAGTTTCAAATGTTCTACGATGTTGTTGCTGAGCTTCTTGGTTACATCATGTACATTACGCTTTCTTCCTTTCAAAGAAGGGGCTAAACCAAGTGTTCAACTAATTTTGAGTGGAATTCTGTTGAGACACGACTACAGTACAATGATTCATAGATAAGCAAACATTTTTGAATAACCGAAGTGTTTGAATAATAATTAACAAGGAAAATGATATTCAAAATATGTAGTTTGTAAGTCAGACAGTGGAAAGCATTGAGATTGTTGCTAACAAGTCATAAGAGATGGGTTGTTCGTCGAATTTGTTTTAGTGTATAAGGGCATACTAACATAATAGTGGTTTCCGGAAGAATACAATTTAATAATGCATTTGCTGTCGTACTATTCCAAAAAGTCCTGAGAGAACGCCTAGAATAAATTTATTAAGAATTCTACGGAATTGCTTAACAATTGCCCTGGAAATTTTCTAACAAAATCAAGACAGAATTCCAAAAAAATGTCTGAGTGATGTCTGAAACATTCTCCGGAAGAATCCTACAGAATAATCAAACATTTTTGTAAACTTCTTCGGAGATATTTCTGAAGAATTCCTGAAAGTACCCCAAGAATTTTCCTTGAGAATTCCCAGGATTTATTCCATAAGAATTGCCCGTTGGAATTCCCGAAAAGTTCTTCAGATAATCCCTCGAAGGAGAAGTTTACTTGCAGAATTCTTGGAAAATTTGCAAGAGAAGTTCCTCAAAAAAAAAAAAAAAATGCCGGAGGAATTTCTGTATAATTTTAGGGGCGAACTCTTGAAGAATTCCCCGGAAAAACTACAGAAGAATATTCTGGTAGGATTCTTAAATTTTTACAGAATTTACCGGAAGAATTCTTGAAGACTCACTGGTGCTATTCCTGAAGAACTTCCATCAGGATTTATTGAAGAATTCCCCGCTATCATTCCTGAAGGAATTCTGCAAGAACTCTGCTGGAGATTTTTTGAAGAATTTTCTGCAGAAGGTCCTTAAAAATTTTCGAAGATATTCCTGAAGAATTCTTCGGGGTAGCTCTAGGAGACTTTTTTGAAAAACAAATCCTGTTTGATTTTTCGGAGCATTCTGCAGGTGGTATTCCTGAGGAATCACTTGAGCATAATCTTGTAGAATTCTACGGAGGAATTTTTTGAAAAATTCTTAGATATTTGTTTAAAATTTCTCAAAGGGATTTCTGAAGAAATTCCCGGATGAATTTGTGTGAATTTTTCTGGAGGAATTTCTATTAGACTCCTGAAGAATTCTAGGGAGGAATCACTGAAGAATTCTCCGTATCACTGAAGATTTTCTTGGACTTCTCGCAGAGAAATTCCTGAAAATACCCCAACAATATTCCTGAAGAGTAATCCCTGATGTGCAAAAATCCAGAAAAATTTCTGAACATTTATCTAATTCAAAATATATTCTAAAATAAATTCCCGGACGAATTTCTAAATAAATTCCTAAATAAATTCACGAACGAATTTTTGAAGAAGAAAGGATACTTGAACACTGATCGTTACCTGAAGAACTCCCTGTAGGATTTCTTGAAGCATTTTCCGTCGTTATTTTTGGATGAATTCTGGAAGAATTCCATGGAGAAGTTGCTGAAGAATTCTCCGGAAGAATTTCGGAGGAACTTCCTGCAAGATCTTTTTGGAACAACTCCAGAAAAATATGTCAGAAAACTTATCAATTCTCTGGAGAATTCTGCAGATAGAATTCCTGAAGAAATCTTTGAATTAATAGTTTCTAAAGAATCCTTAGAGATAATTTCGAAAAAAAAAAGAAATCCTGGAAGAATTTCTTGAAAATTCTCCGAACAAATTTCTAAAAACTTTCACGATAAAAATTCCTTAAAAAGCTTCCAGGGAGGATTACTGAAGAATACTCCTGAGAAGTCACTGTAAGTTCTCCAAATATACTCATGAAGAATGTCTTGGACTTTTTCTGTAAGAATTACCATAGGAATCTCAGAAGGACTCTCCAGAGCAATTCCTTAAGAACTTCCCGGAAGGATTTCTGATAAATTGTCTGAACTGAATTTAACTGAAAGAATATTTGAATAATTTCTCGGATGACTTCTTGAAAAATTCTCTGAAAGAATTCCAGATGAATTTTCCGGAATATATCTTAAATTTTTTCCCTGACGATTTTCTGCGGAATTTCTCGAAGGTTTTCTTGGAGACTCACTGGATCAATTCTAAAAAAAAAAAAACTTCCAGTAGAATTTCTTGAAGAGTTTCTGATTGCCAATCCTGCAAAATTTTCTGCAGAAGTTCTTCAAAAAAAATTTCTAAGATTTCTCTATTTTTTGGAGTAGCTCCACAAGAATTTGTCGGAGAACAAATCCTGAATATTTTTTCGGAGAGCTCTGCAGGTGGTATTGCTGAAGAATTCTCCGGGATAGTTACTGAAGAATTTTAAGAAAATTCTGGAAAATTCCTCAGAGATATTTCCAAAAATTTTCCCGGAAGAATTTCTTAAAAACTGAATTTTTGAACAATTTTCCGAAGAAATCTACGGAGACTCGGACTTCTCCCAAAAGGGTTCCTAAAAATTCCCCGAAGATATTCCTGAATTTTGTGGAACTATTCCATAAAAATTGCCCAGAGCAGTGCCTGAAGAACTCTCTGGAGGAGTTCCTGAAGTATCTTCTGAACTTATTTTTTTTGATGAATTCCTGTGAAATTCTGAGAAGAATTCCTGAACATTTCCGGAGCAATTCCTTGGACGAAATCTTGGAGAATCTCCCAAATGAACACCTGAAGAATTCTCTGAAAGAATTCTCATACAATTTCCCGGATAAATTTCCGAAGAATTTTGCGAAAATATTCTTGACGACTCATTGGACCTAAAGAAGGAATTCTTGAATAATTCCTCGTTGCTAATCGTGAAGAAATTCTAGAAAAATTCAAGAGGAGAATTCTTGAAGAATTTTTCGGAGGAATTCGCCGGAAAAGTTCTAAAAGAATTTCCAGGAGGAATTACGGAAAAATTCGTTGTTGAAATTTCTGACGATTTTCTTACAGAAGTTTATCAAAAATTTCTCGTAGATATTTTCGAAGAATACTTTGAAGTTACTTCAGGAAAATGTACCAGAGAACAAATCCTGATTAATGCTCTCGAGAACTCCATAGGTAGTGTTCCTGAAGAAACCTCTGGAATAAAATCTTGTAGAACTTTAAGGGCGGACGGGACGGTCGAGGAAATATCCGCCATTGCTCTGTGGCTACTAAGATGGTAATCTCAGATTCTACTTCATATTTTGCAACAAAAACCTATCATTGTGTATGCTCACTTGCAGTGCATATGCTGATTGGTTTTCAACATCTTCAGTGCGATAGAACTCGAGATTAGGGTAATTTTCCAATTGTTGCACAGCTAAAAACTCGCCTATTGTTGCACACTCCATGTTATTCTTATGAGGTGTGCAACAATTGGCGAATTTTTAGCCGTGCAACAATTGGAAAATTACCCTACCATCTTCAAAATCGCGAGGCAAATTGTTAGAAAGAGAGGCAAGATAGGAAAAATAACACGGCGTCCCGTTTCACCTTAAGATAACATTTCTGATAAAAATCCCGGGAGATTTCAAAAATTACCCATACTTACAAAAAAAAATCGAACTTCCGGGAAAAAAATCGGGAAAAATACTCCAAAGAATTCCTCAACTCCCTCCGGAGAATTCGAGAAAATTCTCCAAAGATATTCCTGAATAATGCCCCGGACTTATTCCGTAAGAATTGTCTCTAGGAATCCCCATGGAATTCTTCACAGCAAGGCCTGAAGAATTCCCCGGAGGAATTCCTAAAGATTTATTTCTCAGTAGAATTTCTGAACATTTTCCGGAAGAATTCCTAAATAATTTCTCAGACAAAATCTTAAAGATGTTCCCAAAAGAATTCCTGAAGAATTTTCTGGAAGAATTCCTAAATAATTGTTCGGATGAATTACCGAAGAATTTTACGAAAGAATTCTTGAAGACTCACTGTACCTGAAGAATTTACGGTAGGATTATTTGAAGAAATATTCGTCACGAATACTGAGGAAATTGTGGAAGAATTCCCTGGAGAAATTCCAGAACAATGCCAGAAAGAATTCCAAAAGAAATTCAAAAGGAATTCCAGAAGTATTCCAGAAGAATTTCCCGCAAGAATTCCTGAAAAAAAAATCTTCAGAGGAATTCCTGAAGAATTCCTCTTAGGAATTCTTGCAAAAGTTTCTCAAAATGTTCTCCAGAGGAATCCCTGAAGAATTCCTCCTAGGAATTCTTGCAGAAGTTTCTCAAAAAATTCTCGAAGGTATTCCGGAAGAATTCCTCGTGATTGAATTCTTGCGTGGATGAAGAATTCTCCGGAAAAATTCCTGAAGAATTCTTATGGATAGAGAATTTCCTAAAAATTTACCGAAGAACTCTTGAAAAACTCTCCAGATAAAATTCCAAAAGAAATCCTCGGCCCAGAATAATTTCTGATGAACTTTCCAGTGATATCTGAAGAATGCTGAAAAGAAATTCCTGAAAGAATTTTTGGGACAGTTTCTGTTGGAAATTATTATCGAATTTGTGAAAAACCACCTGGACGGATTCCACAAGAGTATCCGAATCCTGAAGAATATCTCGGACGAATTCCTGAAGATCCCCACGGTGTAATTAAATGAAGAACTACTGAATTCTTAAAAACTAAATTTTAAAAATATTGACGAAATGGACAAATCGAAGTGAAACTCTGGTAAAAAGTAAATCGTTCTCACGGTGAGACTCGAACCTTCGATTCCTATGAGTTTAAGTTTCGCTGAAATAACATGTTCTTTTCTTGTCGCAAGTTTCACATCAAATTATCCATATTTCATTGCCATCAGTAAATGTAAACCCTAGCCTTTTTTGAGAATTATTAATCTTGCACTTGGCTGCGTTCGCCACAAATATCGATAATCAATTTATCAATTACGCTGCAGAACAGAAACTTTCTGAAGCAAACTCCGAGAAAATTCTAAAAAAAATCCTCAGAAAAATTGTTTTGGAATATCATGGATGAATTCCTGAAGAAATTCTCGAAGGAGTTCTTGAAGATTTTTTCTCAGAACTTCCTAAAGAATTCTCCGTATATATTGCCGACGAACTTTTTGAAGAGATTCCTGAAGATTTCCGCGGAACAAATCCTGAAGTATTCGTCGAGGAGCAACTCTTGAAGAGTTGCTTTAAGAATTCTTAAAAATTCTGCGGCAGTAATTGTAGGGAATTTACCAGATGTGTTCCTGAAGAATTTCGCAAGAATGTTTCGAGTTCTGGATGAATGCCTTAAGAACTATACGGCGAAATTCTGAAGAAATTTTTCAGGTGAAGAATTTCTTGTAGACAGTACTGATGCAATTTCCCATAGAAATTTCTCAACCCATTTCCAAAGTATGTTTGGGAAGAGTTCTTTTAAAAATGCTTTAAAAGAATTCCTGGAGAAATTAAAAAAAAATCTTTGATGAAATACTAGAATCTCTGGAGGAATTCGGGAAGAAGTTATTAAGAAAATATAAGAAGACTTTCTGAGAGGCGTTTCTGAAAATTTCCTTGAAGAAATTCCTGAAGAACTTTTCCGATAAATTTGTAAAGAATGCTTCGAATGATTTTTTGAAAAAGAGGTCTCCGGAGAAATTTCCAAAAAAAAATCACCGAAGCAATTCTTGAAAATTTTTACACTGGAATTCCATAAAAACTCGTTCAGAATACTCCAGTGATATTCCTAACAAATTCCGTAGAAGAATTTCTGAAGAATAGCCACAAAAAAATCTGAAAAGATTCTCGGTGGAACTCCAGAAGAAATCCTTGTGAGATTTTTTAAAGGAATTTTTGAAGAAGCTTCCTGAGTAATTTCTAAATAATTATTTAGAGGAATTATCGAAAGAATTATCAAGAGGTTTCTTCCGAAAATCATTGTATATATTTTTGAAGAATTTCTCGTAGGGATTCATGAAGAATTTTATGGTGAAGTCATTAAACGTATCTTTGGAAAAAAGTCCTGAAAATTTCCCGTAGAAATCCTTGAAAACTTCAGGAATTTCTTTAGAAATTTTTCAGGCGCTGTCCTGATTAATTCGCAGAAGAAATTTCTGAAAATTTCACGGATGAATATCTGATGAACTTCTCGAAAGAATTCTTGAAATTATTTCCGAGGAATTTCTGAATATAAATATTCAGAAGAATTCTTGAAAAAAATCATCGGAAGAATTCCTGGAGAAATTTCTTAATAAATTCCTGGAGGAAATTCTAAAGAAATCCCTGGAGGAATTCTGGAAGAATTCATCAAGGAACATTTGAAGACTTTCTTGGAGGCATTCCCAACAATTTTCTTGAAGAATTTCTCGAAGAATTCTTTGGTTGAATTTCTTAAAAATTCTTATCGGAAGTACCTTATAAATTCTCCGGAGAAATGTCCAAACTACTTCTACGAGCAATTCCTGAAAAAAAAAAATCCATGTAGGTATTCCTGAAAAGTATTCCTTCAAAATTCCTAAGATTTTCCCAAAGCGTTCCGCAGAGTTGATTCTAGAAAAAAAAAAAAAAAAAATTATGACGATATCCCGAAGAGAGAAGGAAATCCATAAGAATTCCTTGTAGGAATGGCTGAAGGATTTCCCTAAATAATTCTTCCCTGGAGAGGTTTCTGAAGATTCCTTCAAAAGAATTTTTGAAGGAATCTTCGAACGAGACTCCTGAAAAATTCTTTGGTGAAATCCTTGAGAAATTCCTAGGAAAAGTTTTTGAAGAACTTTTTGATAAAATTCTTTAAGAATCTGGAGTGGAATTTCTGTAGAATTCTTCAAAACAATTTCTGAAACAATCTATGTGAGAATTTCTGCATGAATCTATTAAAGAATTTCTTAAAAAATCCTGAAGAACTTTCCGCAGGAATGATCGAAGATTGCCTCGAAGAAAATACCTAAAGGATTGCTGAAAAACTCCCCGGAAGAATTCCCAAAGAATTTTTCAGAGCAATATGAAAAAAAAAATCTAGGGAACATTTTTTGCAGAAATTATTGAATAGCAGTGTCTGGAATCCAATTCTCGAAATAATTCCTGGAAGAAATGGAAGTTTTTATTTCAAAGGATTCTCTGGAATTTCTCCAAAAGGAGTTTTTGAAGGTACATACTTAAGAAATATCGAAATTCCTCCCACCATCTGAGTCAAAGTTTTTCACCGCAATTCCTGTGGTTCCTCTGTGCTGTTTGAATTTTAATTATTCTGCTCCGCCCACCACCACCCAGTGCCAGTCAGTGTATAGACATTAACTTTCAAGACGTCAAGACGTGTGCGTGTTGTTTGCAGAGTTTCCCGGCACAGAAAACATTCTTCTTCCATCAACTCAACGTTCGCCTCGCCGGCGAAGACCACAACCAACCACTCGAGCCAGCAGGGGAAGGCATGAAAATTTGTTCATCACATTTCCCGAGAAAACCTCTCGATTCCCGTGGGAGCAATTTTCTCCGTGTTGTTTGTACTTTCCAAAGAATAACCCCTGCCTGCTGCTGGGGGCACTTTAACTTGGGTGAGTGTGTGGACCGTCGTCGTTTTCCAAGTTTCCAGCGGAAAAGTGTTAAAGGAAACAAAACACACGGAACACATTGAGAAGAGTTCATGTTTCGATGATCCTTTTTTTTTTCTCTCACACAGTTATCGCCCTAATTTTCCGCTGTTCTCATGGGACCAAAGGATGAACATGGCGTGGCGTGGCTTGCAAATCTGGAATAGCTACCGACTGGTTTTAATTGGCAATTTTGTGTCTGCTGTTTTATAACATTTTGACTGAAGATGGCAAACGACGCGGGGAGGGCCATCTCCATTGATGTGCTGCTATTCCTGCGTGTCTTTGAAGATGTCGTCGGCGGGAGTCCGCTTTCATTTCGTTTTCCATGCTACCAGTGGCAGGGTAATAGGGTGGATCCCAATTATGGTAGCACTGACTGATCTGTATGACTTTTAGAGTGCCGCCGGACTCTCAGTGCTAGACAGAGTCCGAAATTCACGAAAATTTCATAAATAATACCAGAAATTTATCAAGAATTTTTCTCCGGGACTCTAGAGTTTCTTCCGGAAATTCCTTCATAAATTTCTCAAGAAGTTGCTTCAGAAAACCTTTCCTTGCTTTAGAAAAAAATAACTCCACACCAGAATTCCGGACGAACTCTCCGAAAAAATCAGTGAGGATCTCTTTGGACTTCCCCCAAAATGTTTCCAGGAAGTTTTTTTTTATCGGTATTAACGAGATTTTTAGCCCTGGGCTAGTTCATCTCGGGACCCACGCTTTACTTCCCTTCCGAAGGAAGAACTCACATTTTGCGAGTTTGTCGGGAGTGGGATTCGATCCCAGGTCCTCGGCGTGATAGTCAAGTGTTCTAACCATCACACCAGGTCCGCTCCACTTCTTTCCAGGAAGTTATTCCATTAGAACCATCCATAATAATCCTCGAAAAATTATTCAGAGCAATTCCGGTAGAATTCCTGAAGAATTTACTATTTTTTTTTGTTAGAATTCCTGGAAAATTGCTCAGAGATATTCCTGAACTATTCGCCGGAGGAATTCCTTAATAATTTCTCGGGCGAGCTTTGGAAGAATTCCTCGAAAGAATTCTGGAAGACTCACTGGAGTCTGAAATTCTTTCAGGAAGTCGTCCAGGGATTCTTTTAAAAAATCTTCCTCGAGTTGCTTCGGAAATGACTACGGAGTTTCCTTCGGAAAATCTTCAACGAATTTCTCAAAAAATTGCTTTACAGAATCTTCCATAGATTTATGTTTAGAAGAGATGAACCAGCCTCGGGCTGAAAATCTCTCTAATAAAGATACCTAACCATTTATGTTTAGAATTAGGCGCAAAATACATGTTGGTATTGAATAAAAGTCCGTAAGTCCTCCATGAGTTCCTTTAGAAGTTATTCCATTCGAAATTGCCCTAGAGATTCCTCCAGACAAATCCTCCGAAATTTCTTTATGGATTGAGTTAGAACATTTCAAAAAATATTTTGTCGGAGAACAAATCATGGTATTCTTGAAGAACTTTCTGAGAATATTCTTGAGGAATCCTACTAAAATTTTTTTGAAAGGTGCTTAGGAAAAATCCAGAAATATTCCCAGAAGGAATTTGTTTTAAAACTTCCATATGAAATTCCTAACAAATCCCTGGATGAATTAAAAAAAATCAACGGAGAAGTTCCTGAAGAATTCTCCAGAGCGAATCCTGAAGAACTCTCCGGAGGAATTTCTGTAGAATTTTCTTGCACAATACCTGGAAAATTTCTTGGAAGAATTCCCGATTAATTTTCCGGAGGAATTGCTCAACAACTCCTCGAAAGAAATCCAGGAGAATTTTCCGGAAGAATCTTCGGTCGCCTTTCCTGTAGGAATTTTAGATGAATTCATCAGAGGAGTTTCTGAAAAAATCCTTGGAAGAATTACTGTGGAATTCCCTGCAGAATTCTTGAAAAAACTTGAATACTTTATTTACTTACTGCACGGTGATGAAAGGGCCCATATAGCCGAGGCGGTAAACGCACGGGTATTCAGCATGACCATGCTGAACGTGATGGGTTCGATTCCCGGTCGGTCCAGGATCTATTCGTAAAGGAAATTTCCCTGACTTCTTTGGGCATAGAGTATCTTCGTGCCTGCCACACGATATACACATGCAAAATGGTCATTGGCAGAGGAAGCTCTCAGTTAATAACTGTGGAAGTGCTCATAGAACACTAAGCTGAGAAGCAGGCTTTGTCCCAGTGAGGACGTTACACCAAGAAGAAGAAGAAGAAGAAGAAGAAGAAGAAGAAGAAGAAGAAGAAGAAGAAGAAGAAGAAGAAGAAGAAGAAGAAGAAGAAGAAGAAGAAGAAGAAGAAGAAGAAGAAGACGGTGATGAAAGAACTACATGAAAAATTCTCCGGGATAATTCTTGTAGAATGCTTAGGGAAAGTTTCAGATAAATTCTCAGGAGGAATTTCTTAAAAAAATGCCGAAGAATTTCTCTGGAGAAATTGCTGATTCCTCGAACTTGTTTCTTAAGAATTTTCAGGAGTTTTTCTGATTTTTGTTATTTTAAATTTTTTATTGATACAAGAATAATTACTCGGAAAAATTACTAAAAATTATCATGTAAGTATTCCTGGAAAATTTCCCAGAGGAGGGTGATTCGGGCGAAATCCTGGCGTTTTCTCGGAGTAATCGCTGAATAAAGATATAAAAAAAAAAAATAAATTTTTCAAGAATTCCTCAATAGTTCCGTGAGAATTCTACGAAGGTATTCCCGAAAACTCACTAGGTATAGAATCTCCCGGGGAAATTTATGAGGAATCCTCGTTAGCCTCTAGGACGGATTCCGTAAGAATTTCCCGAAATATCTCCTTAAGAATTATTTAAGTAAAATTCCTGAAGAAAAAGGCAACATTCCGAAATAAAATCACGACGATACATCTGAAGAATTGCTCAGACGAATTCCAAACGTTCCCCACAATGGATTTCCTGAAATATCCAAAAACTAGATTTTTAACAAATTCTGGCATCAGTGACAGATTGAAGTGAAACGTTGCGAAAAAGTTACTTATCCTCTCTGTAAGACTCGAACTGACGACTGCAATGAGTCCGAGTCTCAACGAGGTAAGTAAAATTTCCACTCGGTTGGTTGGGCCACAAATATCTATAATTTATTAACTTATGAATTATGCTAAAGTATTTTCTGGACGAACGTGCGACGAAAAATCTGAATTATTCCCTGGAGAAAATCCATTAATTTCTTTAGAAAATTCTTTATGGATTTCTTGAAAAATCTCTCGATAGATTTTTTTTTAATTGGAAATTCCCCTTGAACTTCCTCCTCTTCCGAAATTGATTCATGTACTCCTTTGGAACGCTGCTCCAAGGATTCTTAAAAAAAACTTCGTGGATTCCTTCAAAAACTTTTGAGGAATTTATTAGGAAAATCTTGCTACAGAAACATAGCCACAAATTTAATCATATTTTATACACAAGTTTCCTTCCGATATTTCTTTAGATATTCCTCAGGATATTTATCCAAGATTTTCTCTTAAAAACTTCCCTAGTAATTCCTCCAAGGTTTCTTTCAGAAAACCCTCCTGTGATACTTTCGGAATCAAATTTCCACGGATTCCTACGAATTTTTTTTAGCGATTTCTTCGGAAAGTTAGCAGTTGGGAATCCCTTCGGGAATTTATCCAAAGGTTTCACAAATTCTTTCTGGGATTCCTTTAGAAATTCATCCAAGAGATCCAAGAGTTGCTTTTTATAGAGATTTCTCAAGAAACTCTTCCAGAGATTTCTCAATATTTTTTACAGGTTCCTTCGTTTCTTTTCGTTCCAAGGATTAGTTTAGTTATTTTCTTAAGGAATTCCTCAAGATTTTTTTTCAGGAAGTCCTTCAACGATTCCGTTAGTTTCATTTTCAAGAAATTCCTGCAGAAATTTCGGAAATAATTATTTATAAAAAGCTACCATGGATTTTTCAAAAATTCCAGGCAAAAATTCGGATTTTTTTTTCCAGAGAAGCTTTCATGAACTGTACAGGAATTTTTTTCAGAAATCAGTCAAAAGGAATGTACGAGTATTCCTTTAAAAAATCTGTTGAACTTAAAAGGAATTTTCCTTTGGGTTTCAGGAAATCTTCCAGGGATTATTTTGGAAAATCTTCGACGTGTTGCTTCGGAAACGACTCTAGAGTTTTCTTCGTAAATTCCAACAAATTTCTCAATAAAATGCTTTGGAAAACCTTCTATGAAGTGTAGAATTAGCCATAAAATACACGTTCTTAAAAAAAATCAAAGATTTCTTGCATTAATCGTCCATGAGTTTTTTGCGAAAATCTTTCAAGGAATTCTTGAAAAATCTCTTCATGGTTATGTTTTTAAATCTTCCTCAGATTCCATCAGAAATTTTCCTACAGATTCTTCGAGGAAATTCTCCTAGAACCTGTTTATAGAATTCGCTAAAATTGTTTCATGGATTCTTTTTTAGCATTGCCCAAGGATTTTTATTAAATCTGTCATGGATTCCTTCAAAAAAAATTAAGGGGTTTGTAAAGAAAATCTTGCAATGGAAATATCTCCAAGTGCTTCATTAGAATTTCTCCTACATTTCTCCTACATTCCTCTAAAAAATATCATTATAAAATACTCCAAAGATTCCTTTGGAAATCCCTTCTGCTATATTTTAGCGAAAATGTTCCATGAACAGCTACAGAAATGTCCTTAGCGATTCTTTTAAAAAGTAAGAAATTGGGAATCCCGTTGGAATTTTCACCCAAAATTTCAAAAATTCTTTCAAGGATTCTTTTAGAAATTCACCCAACTGTTGCTTCAAAAATTTATCTAGAGATTCTTCAAGAAATTTCAGCGAGGGTTCCTTTAGAAAACCTTGAATGATTTTGTTTTTGAAATTCATTTCAAGGATTTGTTTTAGTAAATACTCCGGAATTCATTTTCCAATTTCTACAGAGGTTCTTCAGAAACTCATTTAGTATAGCTTCTTGAGAATTTCTTTAGAAAATCATCAAAAATTTCCCTTAAATTCCTTAATTTTTTTTTGGAGATTTTCTTTAGTGATTGTCCCAAGGATTCTTTCGGATGTACATCTTGCGGTTCTTCAGAAACTCGTTCAGAGATCCCTCAAGACTTCGTTCAGGTCCAATCGTTTCTGCACTAACTCCTCCAGGGATTTCAGTGGAATTTTTTGAAGAAATTATCTTTAGATATTTCTTCGAGGATTCTTCCAGAGGCTCTTGCATGATTTCTTTCAGTGGTTTCAGTAGGAATTTCTTCATGGATTATTACAGAAATTAATGGAGAGATTTTTACAGAGTTTTCTTCTTTGCTTTCTTATACATGAAGTACTTTGGAAAATCCACTAGAAATTTTTCTTAAAATATTTATAGAGCTTTATTTATTTGTTTCTGCTGATATTTGTCTACGGGGTTTTCAGCAATTCCTTCAGAAATCCTCACAGAAAATTAAGGGATTCCTCCAGGAATTTTCATGAATCTTTAAGTATTTCGCCACGGCACGGGTTTTCTAAGTAGTTCCTTCGGTTTTTTCTTCAGATTATTTTCAGAAAACCCTGCTTTGGTGTTTCCTGAAATATCCCTCGTTTTTTCATAAACTCTTTCAGGGGTTGTGGCTAGAACACCTCCACAGATTCCAACAGGAATTGGACTAGAGATTTTTTTGAAAATTTCTTCATATTTAGAAATGCTTCCAGCGATTTATTCTGATTTTTTTTCCAGGGATTCCTTTCGAAATATTGCCTGAGTATTCATCAGTATTCCAAGATAATTTTCAGGAATTTCAGTAGGGATTTCTTAGGGCTTTTTATGGCTTCCAAATACTAAATCCTACAAGGACTCGTTCACAAATATCTCCACGGATTCCTCAAAAAAAAATTTTTTTTAGAATATCAGCCTGTGCAATATATTAAATGAGTACAATTTCCTAATAATACGCTGTTTTCTTGTTTCGGAATAAAGCAGTTTGTAACAATATTTGTAAGTTTTTTTTGTTTTGTAAATGTGGTCATTATTTCGTTTTGAAAATCTCAACAGTTTAACAATAATTTGTGCATAGTTCTACTACAAATTTCTTCATGAAAGCTTTCAATTATTTATATCAAAATTTCTGCAGCAGTTCCATCAGAAATTCGTTTCAAACATGTTCTTGGAATTCCTTCAGGTCATCATCCTGCCATTCCTTTAGTTTTTATCTTAGAGATTTTTTCAGTGATTAATTCCCCCAAGGATTCTTTCGGAAGTACGTCTTGCGGTTTCTTCAGAAATTCTTTCAGATATTCCTTAAGACTTCGTTCTGGTACCATCGTTTCTGAACTAACTCCTTCAATGATTTTTTTGGAAATTTTTGAAGGATTATCTTCAGAAATTTCTTCGGACATTCGTCCAGAGGTTTTTGCATGATTTTATATAGTAGTTTCAGTAGTAGATATCTTCATTGATTATTACAGAAGTTAATTTAAAGATTTTTTCAAGAATTCCTCGACGAATTGCTAAAAATGTAAACAGAGGCTATTTTTTTTGTTTTTTTTTTCTGATATTTCTCTACGAATTCCTTCAGCAGGAATCCACACTGAGCTTCTAAGAAGTCTGCCTTAAGTTTTTACTAAATTATTTCTCGATTTTTTCAGATACCCTTTCCGGGACTCTGACCGGAACTTCACCGCAGATTTCAACAGAAATTCGACTAGAGATTTATTTTCTGATTTTTTTTTTTCAAATAAATTTCTTGAGAGATTCATCTAAAAAAGCCTCCAGGGACTTCTTCTGATTTTTTCTACTCTGCATCCTACCAGCACTCGTTCAGAAATGTTTTAACGTCTAATATTTTTGTAATATGTTCCTTCAGGATAAAAAAGCCGCCAAGGTTTCCCAAAAAATTTCTTTAGGAATTGCGTCAAGATATTTTTTTTTAGAAATTTCTTTAGAAATCCATCTGGAAATACCTCCAGTGATTTTTTTTTAAGTTTCTCCAGAGATTCCCTCAGAAATGTTGCCAGAGGATCGCAACCGATATTCCAAGGATTTCTTCAGGGACTTCAGCAGCGATTTCTCAGGAATTTATTTCATGAATTTTTCACCCTATTTCCTACAAGGATTCGGTCAGAAATATCTCTATGAATACGTCCAATCATTTTGAAATACACTCCCGTTCAAAAGTTTGGGGTCACCCCCTCAAAAACATGTCATTTTTTTAAGCCCATATCTCCGCCAATTTGCGTCCGATTTCAAAACCCTAGGTTTCATTTAAAAGATAATAAGTCAAAGAAACTTAGAACATGATTTAAAAGAAACTTTTTCAAAAAATTTTGTATGTAAACTTAACCCAAAGTTGCCAAATTTTCTAAAAAATGAATACAAACTTACGGCAGTGTCGCTGGAAGTTGGGTCGACCAAATTTTAAGATGAGAGCGGCAATATGACCCATTTTCTATTAGCTTTCAACTGCTTTTTACAGAACTTAGCTAAAAAATCTAGAAAAAAAAGTTATTAAGTAAATTAATCCTTGATGTCATCGACCAAAAGTTTGGGGTCACTATCGTAAAACATGGAAAAGTGATTTGTTGATATCTTTGTCATCTTTCATTCAATTTTAATTCTTCTTGGCTGAAATATCTTTACGGATTCGTCCAATTCATTTCCAGGATAAAAAAGCCGTTTCTTCAAGAATTCCTTCATATGTTTTTTCAGAAAATCCTTCTTTGATTTTTACTAAAACTTCCCTAGATTTTTGTTTCAGATACTCCTCTAGGGATTCTGGCCAGAACTTCACCATAGATTTGAACCGGAATTAGACTAGAGTTTTTTTTATTAGGAATTTCTTCAAAAATCCATCTTGAAATGCCTCCAGGGATTTTCTATTGATATTTATCCTGTGATTCGTTCAGAAATATTGCCAAAGAATTCATCGGTATTCCAAGGATTTCTTCAGGAAGAGGGTTTTCTTAGGAATTCTATTCATGAATGTTTCACTTTTCATCCTACAAGGACTCATTCAGAAATGTCTCTACGGATCCGACGAATAAATTTGCAATGTGTTCCTCCAGGATAAAAATAAAAGTTTTTCTGGAATTCCTTCATATTATTTTTTCAGAAAATCTTCCTCTGGTTTTTACTGAAATATTCTTTGATTTTTTCAGATTCTGGTCAGAACTTCACAACAGATTTCAATAAGAATCCGACTAGATATTTCTTTTTAGATTTTTTAAAGAATTCTTCCAGAAATCCATCAACAAATACCACCAGGGTTCCTTCTGAAATTTCTCCAGGGATTCCTTTAGAAATATTGTCAGAGGATTATTACAACGGTATTCCAACGACTTCTTCAGAAATTTCAGCAGCGATTTCTTATAAATTCTTTCGGAATTTAAGGAATTTCAGGAATTCAAATAGAGATTTCTTTTATGATATTTTTTTGAAATTCCTTTAGAAATCTATATAGAATTACCTCCAGGAATTTTCTTTCTGAAATTTCTCCCGGGATACCTTCAGAAGCACTGCCAGAGGTATTCAAAGAATTTCTTCAGGAATTTCAAAAATTCTTAAAATTTCAAGAATTCTTGAAATTTTTAGGAATTTTTTTCTGATTTTTTCACTCTGCCTCGTACAAAGACTCGTTCAGAAATGTCTTTAAGGATATATCCAATACTTTTGCAACATGTTTCTTTAGGATTAAAAAACCGCCAAGGTTTTTGGAAAAAAGTTTTCTCAGAAATTCCTTTATATTATTTTATTAGAAAATCCTCCTTTGGTTTTTACTAATATATTCCACGATTTTTCCAGATACTCATCCAGGGATTTTGGGCAAAACTTCACAACAGATTTCAACAAGAATTCGACTAGATATTTCTTTTTTGTTTTTTTTAGAATTTTTTTTTTCAGAATTCCATCTAGAAATACCCCTAGGGGTTCCTTCTGAGATTTCTACAAGGACTCCTCTAGAAATATTGTCAGAGAATCCATCGGTATTCCAAGGATTTCTTCAGGAATTTCAGCAGCGATTTCTTAAGAATTCTTTCCATGAAATTTTACCCCAACATCCAACAAGGTACGTTGGAGTTACTCGTATCACCCTACGCCTCGGAAAGCTCAATCTTGAAGAAAGCCAACATAAAAAGGCGACAATATTAATTCCATTATTTGAAACGGTTTCAATCCATGCTTTTTTTCAAAACGTGCTAGGCAGTCAAGCTTTCAGATGACGACGATGATGATCCTGATGATGATCGTAGCTGCCAATAAGGATTTATGTCAATTTCCTAATCGATTCGCGCGCACGCCGTAATCCATATCACCCCCGCCCGGTTCAATTCGATTTGGCAGCTTCTTGTGATAATGATTCGCAATTTTGATGGCGGTTGAAAAGAGGGGAAGAACGCTAGGTGGGTACATTTCTCATGCAGTCATTTCACCAGGAACCGAAACGATTGGAATTCAAGTCGATACTTCGATGGTATGAGCTGAGGAGCATCGATTGGAGCGCAACAGCCTCTGCTCCAAGGATTTATTGCGAGTGCACCGAAGCGCAAAAGCTTATGATTCGAATAAATGAAAGTTGATCCTTTTTCCCATTTCCGGGATAATTGCTCAAGCACTGGAAAGCGGGAATGCTTGTCGTTACTTTTTCTTTCCTTTCATGAACGGGAAATCACAGACTTGTCGTTTCCTGGTAATTACAACCGTCTTTTAAAGTCGGTTCGACAGCTGTTTAAGCATGTTCAATTTCTTAGGGGGAAGATGAATAAAAGACAGAAAAGCATTCCAGCTTTTACCGGCGGGGACCAATGGGAGGAAGCAATTTCCTAATTTGTAAGCAGAGCCGCCATCACGCAACGTCGTCGTCGTCGTCGCATTCCTAGAACTGACCCAGATTTGGCGGGAATGTTCAACCATAAACAGGTGCTTACGCTGACTTCTCTAGCCAGGTATTTTGTGTTCCCTCAGTCAGTCACCTCATTTCCCGTAAACTGTTTGGTCAGCTCAGCTTCGTGGCGGCGGGGAAATGTTTCGTTTATTAATTTTCCTGTTTAGATTCCGGAAGAGGGGGATCTGTTTTTATGTCCAGTCGAACAGTGACATTCAGGATTCTTGGTCGAGCACGGCACGGTCGTGTCCTAAACAAATTTAATTATCGCCAGCTGTACGTTACCGAAACCGAAGGTTGAAAGGTGATGTTCGTTTTCTTCTGGGTAAACGGGCAGTGGAATGACCGTTGTTGAGAGAAATGTGTGGGAATGATTGTGGGGTGATATTTGGTCGAGTTTTGTGTTTTATACAAAATAAAGAAAAATGCCAATTAAACCGAAGTTTGTTCAAACATATAATAAGAACAGAAGCATAATATACATGTGATAGGATTGTCATTATCAATACTTTTAAAATACACTAAAACCCCAATTTACGCTCACTTCTTTTGCGCCAAACTCAATTTGCGCCCCCCGATTTACGCACTAATTCCCAAATAACGCTCCCCCCATTTACGCACTAATTCCCAAATAGCGCTCCCCCAATTTACGCTCCTTAGGCGTAAATTGGGGTTTTTGGTATTCCGGAACAAGTAATATGTGATACATATGATACATTGAGGGTTAGGGTAGAGGGTAATGTTAGATGGTAGGGTAGAAGGTAGGGTAGAGGGTAGGGTAAAAGGTAGGGTAGAGGGTTAGGGTAGAGGGTTAGGGTAGAAGGTAGGATAGAGGGTTGGGTAGAGTTTTAAGGTAGAGGGTTGGATAGAGGGTTCGCGTAACGAGTAGGGTAGAAGGTAGGGTTGAGGGTAGGGTAGAGGGTTAGGGTAGATGATTAGCGTAGAGGGTAGGGTAGAGGGTTAGGGTAGAGGGTTAGTGTAAAGGGTTAGGGTAGAGGGTAGGGTAGATACTACGATAGAGGGTTAGAGTAGATGGTTAGGGTAGCGGGTAATGTAAGATGGTAGGGTAGAAGGTAGGGTAGACGGTAGGGTAAAAGGTAGAGTAGAGGGTTAGGGTAGAAAGTAGGATAGAGGGTTGGGTAGAGGGTTAAGGTAGAGGGTTGGCTAGAGAGTTCGGGTAGAGAGTAGGGTAGAAGGTAGGGTTGAAAGTAAGGTAGCAGGTTAGGGTAGAGGGTTAGGGTAGAGGGTAGAGTAGAGGGTAGGGTAGAGACTATGATAGAGGGTTAGGGTAGAGGGTAGGGTAGATGGTTAGGGTAGAGGATAATGTTAGATGGTATCGTAGAAGGTAGGGTAGAGGGTAGGGTAAAAGATAGGGAAGAGGATAGGGTATAGGGTTAGGGTTGATGGTAGGATAGAGGGTTAAGGTAGAGGGTTGGATAGAGGGTTCGGGTAGAGAGTAGGGTAGAAGGTAGGGTAGGTAGAAAGTAGGGTTGAGGGTAGGGTAGAGGGGAGGGTAGAGGATAGGATGGAGGATTAGGGAAGGATGACATGAGATGGAAAGAAAGATGAGATGAGAGATGAGATGAGAGATGAGATGAGAGATGAGATGAGAGATGAGATGAGAGATGAGATGAGAGATGAGATGAGAGATGAGATGAGAGATGAGATGAGAGATGAGATGAGAGATGAGATGAGAGATGAGATGAGAGATGAGATGAGAGATGAGATGAGAGATGAGATGAGAGATGAGATGAGAGATGAGATGAGAGATGAGATGAGAGATGAGATGAGAGATGAGATGAGAGATGAGATGAGAGATGAGATGAGAGATGAGATGAGAGATGAGATGAGAGATGAGATGAGAGATGTTCTTGAGATATTCTTCGGTTCTTGAGATATTCACGTGACCCGTGAATAGATAGATTGGAAACCACTGATTTTTCAACATACCAATTTCAGAGATACTGCTCCTTGAGATGGTCAATCCGTAAAACATTTGCTCTTCTTTCTAGCACTTTCGGTTACTGAGATATTCACGTGGCCCGTGATCATAGATTGGAAACCACTGATTTTTCAACATATCAATATCAGAGATACTGATCCTTGAGATGATCATTTCGTAAAACATTTGCTCCTCTTTCTAGCACTTTCGGTTCTTGAGATGTTCACGTGGCCCGTGACCATAGATTGGAAACCACTGATTTTTCAACATATCAATTTCAGAGATACTGATCCTTGAGATGATCAATCCGTAAATCATTTGCTTTTCTTCCTAACACTTTCGGTCCTTGAGATATTCACGTGGGCCGTGACCATAGATTGGAAACCACTGATTATTCAACATATCAATTTCAGAGATACTGATCCTTGAGATGATCAATCCGTAAAACATTTGCTTTTCTTCCTAACACCTTCGGTTCTTGAGATATTCACGTGACCCGTGAATAGATAGATTGGAAACCACTGATTTTTCAACATATCAATTTCAGAGATACTGCTCCTTGAGATGGTCAATCCGTAAAACATTTGCTCTTCTTTCTAGCACTTTCGGTTCTTGAGATATTCACGTGGCCCGTGATCATAGATTGGAAACCACTGATTTTTCAACATATCAATATCAGAGATACTGATCCTTGAGATGATCATTCCGTAAAACATTTGCTCCTCTTTCTAGCACTTTCGGTTCTTGAGATGTTCACGTGGCCCGTGATCATAGATTGGAAACCACTGATTTTTCAACACATCAATATCAGAGATACTGATCCTTGAGATGATCATTTCGTAAAACATTTGCTCCTCTTTCTAGCACTTTCGGTTCTTGAGATGTTCACGTGGCCCGTGACCATAGATTGGAAACCACTGATTTTTCAACATATCAATTTCAGAGATACTGATCCTTGAGATGATCAATCCGTAAATCATTTGCTTTTCTTCCTAACACTTTCGGTCCTTGAGATATTCACGTGGGCCGTGACCATAGATTGGAAACCACTGATTATTCAACATATCAATTTCAGAGATACTGATCCTTGAGATGATCAATCCGTAAAACATTTGCTTTTCTTCCTAACACCTTCGGTTCTTGAGATATTCACGTGACCCGTGAATAGATAGATTGGAAACCACTGATTTTTCAACATACCAATTTCAGAGATACTGCTCCTTGAGATGGTCAATCCGTAAAACATTTGCTCTTCTTTCTAGCACTTTCGGTTACTGAGATATTCACGTGGCCCGTGATCATAGATTGGAAACCACTGATTTTTCAACATATCAATATCAGAGATACTGATCCTTGAGATGATCATTTCGTAAAACATTTGCTCCTCTTTCTAGCACTTTCGGTTCTTGAGATGTTCACGTGGCCCGTGACCATAGATTGGAAACCACTGATTTTTCAACATATCAATTTCAGAGATACTGATCCTTGAGATGATCAATCCGTAAATCATTTGCTTTTCTTCCTAACACTTTCGGTCCTTGAGATATTCACGTGGCCCGTGACCATAGATTGGAAACCACTGATTATTCAACATATCAATTTCAGAGATACTGATCCTTGAGATGATCAATCCGTAAAACATTTGCTTTTCTTCCTAGCACTTCCGGTTCTTGAAATATTCACGTGGCCCGTGACCATAGTTTGGAAACCACTGATCTTTGCAATACAACTACATTGTGATAAGTACATATGTACTCCCTGAAGTGCAGAATGCGAAAATCCTTTTAACTTTATCCTCACACCTTTGGTTCTTGAGAAATTCGCATGGCCCATGACCATAGGTTGGGAACCACTGAACTTAGCAAAACTACTAAATTATTGATTGTAGTTAAATAACTTACAACCTTTTCACAGGTTAAAATGTGATGTCGATCTTCACAAACTAATGATAAAACTGAAAAAATACACTCCCCCGATTTACGCACTAATTCCCAAATAGCGCTCCCCCCAAGTTACGCTCCCCCAATTTACGCTCCCCCCGTTTTGAGCGTAAATTGGGGTTTAAGTGTATTCTGAATTTGTTTAATCAGCCCAAGAACCTCAACCTGTGCATTCTCTTGTAGATTCAGTACAAAAAAAGACCCATATCCGGCATTTCCTTCACGAATTCTTCCAGGAATATTGTGAAGGATTTCAGCAAGAATTCTCTCACGCATTATTCCAGCAATTCCTTCAAGAATTATTCAAGGAATTTCTTCAGAAATTTCTCAAAGTAGGGGTTTTATCAAATTCTCCGCTAGCTAAGCACCGACCAATCGGTCTCTGGCAACCCTGCTATACTTCTGCATTCAGATTCAATCGCCCCCGTTATTTTTGCTAGTTAGTAGTGAATTTCGCTTCCAATAATCGCGAGTGACTAATTATCAATTAGATTAACAGGTGTAGTGAGTGTAAAAGGTGCAGTAAGGTAAGGGAGTGGTTTACTTCTACGATAATCAACAAATTATTTGTGCTGAAAAAGTACTTTTTGATAGTACTATGGTGGTGTGAACAAAGGAGATCAGATAAGCAAGAGAGGCTGATATTAAATCCCGCCTTGCATGCAAGTCCGACCGTGTTCAATAGTGTGCGTTGCTCCGTTGGAGTACACGATGAAGACTTTATTTATATGAAGTGTAAGATCAACAGAATAATTTTTCGATCTTGTTTTTCATGTTTTTGCATATGTACGGGATGTTATATATGTTCCCCATGTAATATTACTTAAGAAGTGGTGATATCAAACTTTACCGGACACATACAAATATTCAAGGGCTAGAAAGAATACTATTACCATTGGTATCAATGCCCGGTTAAATGGCATGAGTGAAAGGACCGTATGCAGTAGGAGCCTATATCGTCAACCCAAAATAATAGTAAAAAAGGATAATACATTTCTTATAACTTTAAAGGATTAGTTATATTCTTTCTCTTCATATTTAGCTTTTTCTTGTATTTTTTTTTAGTTTCCATTTCTAACCTACTCTACTTTTATTTATTTGTATATCCCTTTTCCTCCCTCTCTGACTATCTTTTTCGGTTCTTGAACAATAATTATTTTTCGTGTTTTTTTTTGTAACCGTTAGTTCAAATAGCTAATTTCACATATCAAAATTGCCGATTTTCACAAATTATCATGAGTTAACTGTGGTGTTGCAGTTCCTGAAAGTGGATACTCTTCGTTTTTGTTACAGAACTCAACTACGTCGTAGAATGGATGTCAATAGAGAAATCGATATCGTTGAAGAACAGCTGCAAAGTAATTCTTTAGAGGATTTGAACTCTTGCTCCTCATCTATTCTTAATTCCCCTGATCGAGAAGATATGTTTGTAGATGACGATGATTACGACGATGGAATAAACGTCACTTTATTGTCATCATCAATAGTGAAGGATTCTGCTGAAGATCCTCTTCGTAAAAATACAGTGGAAAAGAAGCCAGATGCTTCTGCCACAACCTCTGGCTCGAAAAATGGCATAAGTAATGATAGCGGTGCTAATGTGCCATCCACCGTGGTAGTTCCAAAGGACATGAAGCTGAAACGTCTTAATGGAGCTGCAAAAAAGAGGTTTAGGTACCTTGTTGATCACGGGCATAGCCGTGATGAGGCCCGAGTCTTAGCAGAGAAGCCTTTCCGTGTTCCTCAGCCCGATCCAATTAAACGTCGCAGGAACGCTGACCTGAGCGAATCTACTTCTAGCGACACAAATCCTCCAAAAAGGCTTGCTAGTCAGATTGATAGAGGACACACTTATCAAGTAAGGTCCTCAGTTCAAGGTCGACTAGAACAAGCTAAAAAGGATAACCTGTCGCTAGATCCTAAAGAGACAGCTGTAGGCAGTGGACCTCATAAACCGTTATACTCAGAGGTGACGAACTATATTAGAATTGGCATTCTCCCTGAAGGCTTTCCTAATATAGAACTCAGTACTCAACAACTAACGATGACACAACATGAAATACTGAAAAATGTTGCTGCGCAAAGAAAAGAGCGAGTTAAACCTAAGTTTGGCAACTGTTTGTTCCGACCAGGGCATATGATCGTCATCTGCAAGAACCAAGACACAGCCAATTGGTTAAAGGCTAAAATTTCCCTAATCCAACCTTGGGAGAATGCATGCCTTATTGCAGTTGAGGAGAAAGATATACCCAGGCCCGAAGTATTAGTAGGATTTTTCCCACGAAGCGAACAGGATACAAACGACGAAATCCTCACCTTTGTGGAAAGCCAGAATGAAGGCCTTGTAGTTGATGCTTGGAGGATTCTTAAGAGATACGTGGTAAAACAACATCACGTGGAACTCGTTTTCACTGTAGATGATGTTTCCTTGAAGTCTCTGGAAAACTGCAAGTTTACAATAGACTACAAATTTGGAGTGGCCTATTTAAGAAAACGAAATTCGAAGGCAGAGGGCACTGAAGGTGAGCAAACCGCCGCAGAGGAAGGTCCTATCGAAGAAACTATTAGGGCAAACGAAGTGCAGCCCATACATGATCATGGAAAAAGTACAAAAGAAGAAGACTCTGAAATGGCTGACCCTAACCAACCAGCTTGCAGAATCGAAAGCAAGGAAGCAATGATGGCGACAAAGGTATTTTGCAGCTCTTCAAAGAGTGAAAATAAGAGTGATAAGTGCCCCAAAACGTCCATCGATTATTTCCAGGACTCTACTAAGGGTGGGGAAGATTCTTTGGTATACCGCCAAATTCTGCCCCGCAAGACACAATACAAAACAAAGGCGGAAAAACTGCCTGTGGACCATTAAAACAAACAAACAAATAGCTCAATGACTCAAAGAAGCATAAAGTTTATTCAAGAAAACCTTCATCATGCAAAGGCAGCTTCAGCAATCTTAAGTAAAACGTTTATAAAGGGCAAAATTGATGTGGCGCTTTTACAAGAGCCATGGACAAGAAACCGTAAAATATTAGGAATACAAACAACAGGATGTAAGTTAGTTTACGATGATAATCAGCTCACTCCAAGAGCTGCAATTCTTGTAAACAGCAATGTCAAATATACACCTATTACAGAATTCATCGGAAGGGACATTGCTGCAATTTCACTAGAGGTACCAACTGCGAAAGGAAAAACATTAATTTATGTAGCGTCCGCTTATTTTCCTGGCGATGTTGAAGATGTACCTCCTCCGGAAGTTGCAGCGTTCGTGGCCCATTGCAGGAAACAAAACAAAGGGTTCATCATCGGCTGTGATGCGAACGCCCATCACACTATATGGAACAGTACAGGAATCAACAGTAGAGGTGAGTCTCTTTTTGATTTCATATCTCAAAACAATATTGACATTTGTAACAGGGGTAATTCTCCTACATTTATTAATGCTATAAGAGAAGAAGTATTAGATTTAACTCTCTGCAATTCAAAACTATCGAACAGTATAGAAAAATGGCAAGTATCTGATGAAATATCCATGTCAGATCATAGACAAATTCTATTCGAATTCGGTGCAAGGCATTTACAAAGGGAAACGTTTAGAGATCCCCGAAAAACAGATTGGGAACTTTACAGTACTCGATTACAACGTCAAAATGAATTAACTTCTTTCAACATTGATACATCTTATGAACTTGAAAAAGCAGCAGACTGCTTAACTGCATTAATAACAGAGGCTTACAGCGAAAGCTGTCCAGCAAAGGTGCGCTCTACCACTAGAGATGTTCCCTGGTGGAATGATAGACTCGAAAAACTTAGAAAAAATGTTCGGAAACAATTCAATCGAGCTAAACGTATTTCTGATTGGTCCATGTACAGAAAGGCGCTAACAAACTACAATATAGAAATAAGAAGATCAAAGCGGAAAAATTGGAGACATATGTGTGAAGGCATAGAAAGTACTCCTGAAACGGCAAGACTTCAAAAAGCGCTCTCTAAAGATCATACCAATGGTCTTGGAACACTCAAAAAGAAAGATGGTTCTTTCACTGTAAATGCAAAGGAAACACTGGAATTAATGATGAAAACTCATTTTCCAGGATCTCTTCCTACACTCTGGGGTTGTCCATAAACCACGTGGTCATGAGGGGGGGGGGGGGGGGTTTCGGCCAATGACTATTTTGTAAGGACAAATAAAAAAAAATGTATGGACTAATGACCACGCGGGGGGGGGGGGGGGGGTTGAAAAGTCCCAAAAAAATGACCACGTGGTTTATGGACAGCCCCTCTCTGTTCAAACCAGAGATCAAAATAACACTTTTTGTAGCTTACCAAACGGAACAGGAATGTCCGATTCGGAGGCCACAGATCTAGCAAATCATATATTTACATATACTAGAATTGAATGGGCATTAGATTCTTTTGATCCCTTCAAATCTCCTGGTTTAGACGGAATTTTTCCTGTACATCTGCAAAAGAGCAAGGTAAAGATAATTCCAATTTCAATGAAGCTGTTTAAAGGCAGCTTCCTCTTAAGGTATATTCCTACAAAATGGAGACAAGTTCGAGTTGTATTTATACCTAAGAATAACAAAAAAGACAAATCGTCGCCAAAATCATTTCGGCCAATTAGTCTTACATCTGTTTTCTTAAAACTAATGGAAAAACTTATAGATGAGTACATTAAAGTGGAGATACTCAAGGACAAACCTTTAACTAGAGCTCAATTCGCCTATCAAACTGGCAAATCGACAATATCGGCTCTTCATTCATTGGTTACTAAGGTTGAAAAAACCTTCGACACGAAGGAAATACTCTTGGCAGCATTTTTGGATGTAGAAGGAGCATTCGACAATGCAAGTTTTGCATCAATGAAAACTGCAATGAGAAATCATGGGTTCTCCCAAAGTATTATTGACTGGATAGAAGAGATGCTGGCGAAAAGAGAAATATCAGCACATCTTGGAGATACAGTTGTAAAGGTAACAGCTGTTCAGGGCTGTCCCCAAGGGGGAGTAATCTCTCCCCTCCTCTGGTCTCTAGTTGTTGATGATCTTCTTGTAAAACTACAGCATCAAGGGTTCGAAGTAATTGGATTTGCGGATGATATTATCATTATTGTCCGTGGAAAATTTGATAAGATTATTTGTGATCGAATGCAAGCAGCGTTGAATTATACTTTGACGTGGTGTAAAAATGAGGGGCTAAATATCAATCCTACAAAAACAACAATTGTACCGTTTACTAGACGACGCAAAATGTCTATGACAGAGCTAAAATTAGGAGATACTATGCTGTCTCTTGCTACGGAGGTTAAATACTTAGGAGTAATTTTAGATAGCAAGCTTTGTTGGAACAAACATGTTGAACAACAGTTAGATAAAGCAAGAAATGCTTTCTGGGGCTGCAAGAGAACTTTTGGTAGAAAATGGGGTTTAAAACCAAAGATGATACTTTGGATTTATACGGCCATTGTGAAACCGATTATTTCGTATGCATCTACTATTTGGTGGGAAAAAACCAAACAAACCACTACTCAAACAAAGTTGAACAAGCTTCAAAGACTTGCTACTGCTTCACTATGTGGGGCAATGCGTAGCACTCCATCTAAAGCTTTAGACGCTATGTTAAATCTTCCTCAATTACATGAGTATATACAAATGGATGCGGTTAAAAGTGCTCTGAGGCTAAGAAGGTCCTGTAGATTCACTGAAAGTGATCTAAAGGGA
This sequence comes from Aedes albopictus, assembly GCF_035046485.1. Taxonomy (NCBI): domain Eukaryota; kingdom Metazoa; phylum Arthropoda; class Insecta; order Diptera; family Culicidae; genus Aedes; species Aedes albopictus. The sequence continues at coordinate 485,884,333 of NC_085137.1, read as the reverse complement.
CATATGAGCATATTAAAAACTTTCAAAATAAATCCAATATACTCAATGAATGAAGATTATATGTTGAAACGTAACTTTTTCGATCATCTATTCTATGTTCCTGATGTGACTCGTCAGGATTGGGAAATAGGAGAACCACACTTTCGACCTGGCTCTACAATTTTCTTCACAGATGGGTCAAAACAGGATAACATGGTAGGGGCGGGAGTATTTGGCCCTGGAGTTAATCTGTCATTACCATTGGGAACCTGGCCAACGGTTTTCCAAGCTGAAATTTATGCAATTTTGGAATGTGCCGACATCTGTCTCAAAAGGCGCTACAGAAATGCAAACATTTGTATTTGTTCAGATAGTAAAGCAGCGCTTAATGCGTTGAAGTCCAAAGTATATACGTCAAGTCTAGTGTGGGAATGTACCAAGCTGCTGCAGCAATTGTCCTGTCGCAATAAGGTCAATCTTTATTGGGTTCCTGGTCATTGCGGAATAGAAGGAAATGAAAAAGCTGATCAGTTAGCAAAAATTGGGTCATCCACTCAGTTTACTGGGCCCGAGCCATTCTTCGGAATAGCCCCTTGTGCCCTTAAAATGGAATTAAAGAACTTAGAAAGGGAAAAAGTGAAACTTACCTGGGCTGGTACACCGGATTGTCGTCAATCAAAACGATTCATATTTCCGGATGCTAATAGAACATTAAGGTTAATAAACCTGAATAAACATGATTTAAGTACTTTTACTGGGTTAATTACAGGTCACTGTCCTTGTAAATCTCACCTCAAAACAATTGGGAGAGTGCAAGATGATAAGTGCCGGTTTTGCAAATTAGAGAGCGAAAGCTCTGAGCATTTACTGTGCGAATGTGCTGCGCTTTATCGTAAGCGCTGCCAATACCTTGATAAGGGCCTGTTGGCACCGTGGGAAATATGGGTCTGCAATCCCAAAAGGGTGCTGAATTTCATTAGAAATATAGTACCTGATTGGGACACACGCCAACTACTGGGAGGATAATCCCTTCTAAATAGGGACCAACACTTCCAGTACGGCAAAAACAAAGAGGATCACACCACAATAGATCAAATAAATGGTCGCAGTGGTATCATGTCCCCAACACAGGAAAAAAAAAAAAAAAAAAGAAAAAAAGCACCGACCAATAATGATCACGTTTATTCTTGAACCTCACCTAATGACTTATGGTCGGATGGGAATCATTTATCAATTTATAAAGTAACTTCCATATTATGTGAAAAAATCTTTAGAAAGAACTACAATTTCTTTAAAAATTGTCCCTCGAATTCTGTTTCCGTCTAGTCCACTTCTGTTTTGGGCTCAACTTGAATACAATTCCCGGCATACCTTCAACGTTACACTATGGTTCATAGGATGGTCAAACATTTATGATTTGACCGTGGGTGTTTATTCGAAAAGTCGGTCAATTACTTCTTCTTCCAAATCAAATCATGTGGTCAAAGTGCTCAAATGTAGAAGCTTTTGAATTGAGATAAATGTAGATTTTTGCCCATCAGAACATCACAGTCCAGCGAAGAAATCCTCCTTTATAGTGCCATAGAGCTTATGTGAGATGTGAATTAAAGGTTGGTTCAACAAGAGAACAGGCGAAGTGAAAATTGAACGGTGAGGAAGAACAATTCGGCTAGCTGCTGATTTGGTGCGGATGTCTTCGTCGTTTTCGAGAACAAACTTCAACTCGTAAGTGGAGTGAAATTGAAACGTAAAATTTTGCGTAATTATTTGATTTCCAGTGGATGGTTATTGATAGTTTCATCTTTTCGCTTCCATCTAATGAGTCACTGGCAAAGGTAAGTTGGAATATCTGTGATGATTGACTCTGATATGACGGAAATTAGCGCATATGACGAAGTAGAATTTTACCACATTTTCTTTATAATTCTTTCTAAGATTCCTGCAACAAATCCTTTTATTTCTCTAGGAATTTATTGACGGTTTCTTCCTGAAATGCCTTCAATGATTCCACCTCTATGATTTCAAGAATTTCTGTGTTTTTTTTCGGATTTCTTCCAGAATTCTTTCAAGGAATTTTCTGTCAGCTCATTCCCGAAGTACCAGAATTGCCAGCAGAAATCTTTAAATTTTCGACGAATTATTCAAAGGGGTTCCTCGAGAGATCCTAGATTACTAGAGATCTCTGCAGGAATCTTGAAAAAAAAATCTCAGGAAAAAATGCAGATGACTTCAAAAGAGAATTCTAGGAAGTATCCCGAAAAATATATCAGTGGAATCCTTGAAGACATTTCCAGATATTTTCGGAGATATCATTCAATAAGTTCCAGGAGGCACCTTGAAAAATACATGTGAAAAAGGAGGTCTTGAAGTATATTTTATAACTATACCTGAATTAATTCCTGGAGGTACCCTGGAAGGAATTTCTAGATGATTTTTTGAAGAAATCTCTGATGAAAGTCTCGAAGGAATTCCTCATTCCTTCCTGCTGAAGTATCTCAAGAATTTTTTAAAGAAATTTTCAAGGAACTCTATAGCTATGACTGAAGAAATCCCTGGAAGAAAACTTTATGAGATTCCAAGAAGATTATTTTGTGGAATTCAAGGAGTATTCAATTCCTGAAAAAAATTAAAAAAATCCTGGAAGAAATTAAAACAAAATCTTTAGAGAAATTCTAGAGTAAATCATATAAGGAATCTCTGGAGAATTCCTAGGAGTTCCTGGAAGAATCTTGGAAGAGAATCCTTAGTAATTTCAGTGCAATACTCAAGAATTTCTCCTTTGTGATTTTTGAGAAAAACCGTTGGAGAAATTCGTAGAGGAGCTTCTGGAGGATTTCCTAAAAAAATCTCTGGATAAACTTTAATTTTAAAGGAGGAACCATAGAGGGAGGTTCTGGATAATCCCCTGAAGGAATTCTTTCCAGGGCCCGGATTTTAAATAAGCTTCTGGAGAATTCCTGGAAAGCCCCTGAGGGAATACCTGGAAAACATCCCTAAAATCGTAAAAACATTCCACAGGAACACCAGAATGAATTCCTGAACATACTTCTAAGGACATACCAGGAGATTCCCCTGAATACTCATTGAAGACCTCCTGGTGATATTTTAGAGGGAAACCCGTTAGGAATGCATGAAGAACTCTTGAAGAAACTCATCAGGAATTCTCTGGTTTTATTTTTCGAGGAATCCCTGATGACAACACTGAAAATACTGGAGAAATTTTTGATACGAAGCAAAAAAAACTTGTTGGAGGAACTCCCACTTGAATTTCTCAAAAACTGTGAAGAATTTTCTATAGAAAAACATCGGAAGGAATGTTTGGAAATATTTCAAAGAGAATTTTTAAAATATTCTTAGAAAAAATTTTGAAATAATGCCTCGAAGAGCTTCTGAAAAAAATCCTGGAGGAACCCATGCAATGCCTAATGGAATTCATGAAGTATTTCTTAAGCTATCATCTGTAGGAAATTCTGGAACAATCCCTGAAAAAGTTCTGCAGAGTACCTCAAAGAAATTTCGGAAATCGTAGAAAATCTTTGATAAAACAAATCACTTTGGAAGGAATTTTTGGATTAAATTCTCCGATAAACTCCAGCAGGTATTTCCGGATGATTCTTTGAAGACATTCATAAAAAAAAACCCCTCGAGAAATCACTGAAGGAATTTGTGGTGCAGCTTCCGTGGGCATTTCTGGAGAAAACACCGAAGGAATTCCTGAAACAGTACCAGATTTTTTTTTAAAATTATGGAAGAATGTCTGGAATTAGGAATTGGAGTCCAGGAATTCTTCCAGAAAATTGTCAAGAATTTTTCAGAAATTTCTCTGTATTTTTTGTGCAATTTCTGGAAGAACTGTTGAAAAAAATCTCTTGAGGAAGAATTGAAGAAGAAACTTCAAATAGTGTATTTGTTGAAATTTCTGCGGAAATCTCTGATGTAGTTTCTCAAGAAACTCCAGCAGAAATTTTTAAAGGAATTTCCGTATATTTTTCAAGGAGAATTTCATTAAAGGGTTCCTGGAGATATTTTTGAAGCAATTTTTGAAGAAATTTCAGAAGGAATCCACGATGATATTGCTTAAAGAATGCTCTTTAAAAATCCTTGGTATTTTTAAAGTTATCCCAGAGAATTCCTGAAGAAATCCGAGGAGGAATTTCTGAAGAATTTCCTGGAAGCATGCCAAAGGAAACTATTTGATACACGCTTCATCAGAATTTTGAAAAATTTCTGGAGAAATCCTTCAATATAACAGGAGATTGGTTTTGCTTTATAAAAATCGGGAGGAATCCGAACAATGTCTAGGAAAATTAACAATAGAATTTCCGAAGAAACTCATGAGCAATATTTCTTAAGAACTTTCTGAATCCGTGGAAAAAATATCAGAGCTATCCTTGGCTGGCAAATTTCTGGGCAATACATGGAGCAATATTACTGGAACTCCTGATAAAATCTTTGCATGAATTTCTGCTAGAACTACTGAAAATAATAATGCAAGAATTTCTGGAGAAATTCGTGCTAGATTTTCTAAACGAATCCCTGAGAAATTTCTAGTGATTTCACTGCGAATATTTGCAATGGAATCTTTGGAAAATTTCTCGAAGCGATCCCTGTAAGAGTTCGTGAACAAATTCCTGAAAGAATCGCCAGAATATTTTCTTAAAAAAATGCTCCCTGAGAAAAGTTTTGAAACAATCTGGAAAGAACCTAGTTAATCTTGCGGAGATTAACAACCTATGGCTCAAAATCTCAATAGTCAATACATATAAAACTTCTGGATCTCTGAAGAAAATTCGGAATCCTTCAGAAGGATTTTCCAAAGGATACTCTTAAAGAATTTCTGAAGTAATCCCTAGCGAATAACAAGCACAAATCCATAAGAAGCTTCCCAAACGATCTCTCCAGTAGTTTTTAAAGAAATTTTTAAGGGCATATCTGAAGAGAACCTAGGAGAAATTTCTTAAAAATTCCCTGGAAAAGTTTTTGAAAGAATTCTTAGAAAATTTTATTAATGAATGCTGTTATTGAGAATTGTTAGAGTAATTTGGGAATTGAGAGTTTGGAAATGTCTACATTTTTTGAAGGAAATTCTGGAAACAATCTGAAGGAATCCTTGGAAGAATTTCTAACCGAAATTTTAGTGAAATATTTTTATTTTGGAAGATCATTTTAAGATATTCTTGAAATAATTTTCTGAAAAAATAGCTGAAATTTCAATTTTCTGAAAGAAATTACTGTAAGAATTTTAGAAGGAATTCATGGATGATTTTCTGAAAGAATCTCAGCAAACTTTCTTGGAAAAATCCATGGAGCAATTTCTGAGGAAATTCTTGGAACATTCTTGGAACAACTTTCTGAAGGAACCATTGCAAAATTCTGTGGAAGAAATCCCTGAAGGATTTTCTGAAGAAATGGAACAAGTTATGAAGGAATCCATACAAGAATTTTTGTTTTTTAATTCATAGTTTCTGGATGAATCTTTAGGAAACTGAATTTCTTATTGATTAACCTATGGATTTTCTTTTAAGAAACTCTGGAAGAATTCTTGGAGAAACTCTCTAAATTTCTTGCAGAATTTCTTAATACTTCATGGAAGACTTCCAAAACAAAATTATTGGAGGAGTTTCAAAAGAAGTCCATGGAGAATTTCCTGGAGAAATCAATAGAGAAATGTTTACATAAATTGGTTAATGGTTTTCTGAATGAATCCTTCGTGAATTTTTAGAGGAATCTCTAGAAGAATTTCTAAAGGAAATGATGTCTGTTGAAATTCTTGGAGAAGATTTTCTAGAATAAACCTTTGGGTATTTTTTTTCAGGAATGTCTAATGAAATTTCCTAAGAAATCTTCTGAAAGATATATTTGATATGTACCATTTGTTTAGAAACCCATTAACAAATAAATGCAAATATTTCTCCATTTATTTCTTTAGATAATACTTCAGGGATTTCTTTAGTAATTCCCAAAGTTATTCCTTTAAAATCCTAAATATTTGGAAATTTTTGCCAGGGATTCTTTCTGAGAATTAGAAAAGTTTCTGAAACCATTGCAGGACGAATTCCTGAAAGAATCCATGGAAAAAATATATAATTCTTGGAAATATCTGATGGAACACACTTAATTCCATGCTCGAAATTCAGTACTTTTTCATTTCGGATAACTTTGTCAACGGTTTTTAATTGCTGTACACTCGATTATTAAATCTTGCTTATAACGAAAACAGCAAAATGAGTTGCGGAACTTCCGTACATTCCGTAATTATGAACTGTACAATACACATGCAACCATTCCATAGAAAATCGGTATAATGCAACTCCGATTGTCGTGAAACTTTGTGGATTTGTAGTTCATCGAAAATAATCAGACAGCTTGTGGTAATGACCAGCATAAAGATGTTTTCAAATTTACCATGGCAAAACGTAACCGTCGTCGACCAACCATCGCTTCTTGTGGGCGTTTTGTTTCTTCTCTCATCATCCGGTTCGATAGCTAAGTGGTAGCATGTGAGCCTGGTGATCTCAAGGTTCCTGGTTCGAATCCAATTGCGAACAGACAGTTTTTCTAATTGTAAATCGGGTCCATGGTAAAATTTAGTAAATTTAGTGGCGTTGTGTATTTCAATTGACCCTCAGAATAGGAATTTGAGCCGCAAGGCGTTTTTCAGTGTAGCTTTTCATTACGTCATTAGGGTGACCTATTTTCAGATAGGGTGGTTCAACAAATCAAAGTTTTTGAAAACTAAACTTCTCAAAAAATCATAATTTTTGAACCAGTAGACCGATTGTAAACTTCTTTTTTTTGTTTGAAAAACTATTAGTTTTTTTCACGTTTCCATTGTCTTGGGACCCCGGATTCATATTTTTTTCAGAAAATTCAGGAAATTTGGAGAGACATATAAAAAATGTAGGGTGTGAATTGAAAGTTGGTTCAACAAGTGAATCTGGTGAAATGAAAATCGAACGGTGATAGAGATCAATTTGGCTAGCTGCTGCTTTAGTGCGGTTGCCCTCTTTGTACGCAAAACGAGAAAAAATGTCAGCTCGCAATTGGAGTGAAATTGAAACAAGAAATTTAGTATAATTATTCGATTACCAGTGCTAAAGGGGCTGGTAATCGAAAGCCTAAATCTTTTTGCTTCTATCTGATGAGGCATTAGAAAAGGTAAGTCGAAATATCCGTAACGATTGGCTATTGTCCGTATAATGTGATAGGAATTAACACATATGACGAAGTAACTTTTTACCCTACTTAGTTGTTTTTATTTTCTTAACTCAGTGAGTAACTTCGAGTAACCTGGAAGACACGAGGTTCTCGGAATCTGCAAACAAGCATTAAACTAGAATGAGAAACATTAGAAACATTAAGCCAAATAGGAATCAAAGAAGAAAAGAAGGAGAAGAGAAAATTAATAATAATAATAATAAGAAAAATAAGAAGAAGAAGAAGAAGAATTAGAAGAGAAAGAAGCAGAAGAAGATGGAGTATAAGAACAACAAGAAAAAGGAGGAGAAGAAGAAGAAGAAGATTATTACATACATTAAATTATGTATGCTTGAATAATACAGTATACCCACTAGGGACAACTGTTCAAGATTGGACTTTGAAATAAAGTTCGGACCACAGTTCACAGATTGGAAGACCCTTAACTTGCCGTTGAATGGAATGTTCCATCTACCACCAAAGTTTACTCTTGAGATTTGCACATTAAAACATACATCCCGCAAATTAGCTCCAACACATGTGAGCAAACAATAACCCAACTCAACCGCTGGCTGCTGAGCAAACGAATCACTTTTGGGAGCACAGACACCCCAGCAGCCAACATCCCAGCCAGCAGCTAGTGTCCCGGTTTTCATATTGCTCAGCACACACGAAATGGCGACCGTCGTCGCAGTAAATTTTACTCATTTGCTTTACCACTTCATAAAATGTCTCAAAAGAGAGCAGTTAGCAGAAGCAAAGAAGCACTTATCACAACTATCGTCGTCGTCGACGTCCCTCTTGGATCGCAACCATCTAGCCAACGAACCAACCAGGCAGTCAAGTGGAATGTGCTTTCTTCTACTCCTGCTTTTAGTGCCCGGGCAGCGAACCAACCGCAGCTCATACATATGACTAACAAAAGCGCAAAGTGTTAAAATAACTTAATTAAACTGAACTTCCACATGGGATCATAAAATTATTGAATTACTCCTGCCTGACTGACGCACAGGGGAGCACGCTGCCGGTTGCTGGCTTTCTCGCATGTGTGAGGTCAGATAAAAGTCGGGACGAAGAAGTTCGGTGTGTAAGCAATATCCAAGTCAGCCAGCCAACCAACCGGCAGCCATACGCTCGCTCATCTGCAAATGGGTTTTGGGCGTGTGAAATGGAGTAAACGTTTTAACAGCACTCAGGCCCGGTTCGACCCACCAAGCGTCTCCACCACTTAAAAAAGCTGGAGGAATTTCTTACTTACTAGAAATGTGGTGCGGTGCAGACAATCCCAAAAAGTCAGTGCAGGTCAAATTTCCTGCAGCTTCTTGATTCTTTGTAAGTCTGCTTCGGAATGGTTTGCAATGTAATGGTTTGTAAGTGGAAGAACATTGTCTTCGTCAGGGGTTCTCAACGGAGCACACTGTTTCCAAGTACTGTAACTTCGCTTACGCTCCAGAATTCCAACGCCTCTTGAAAACCCCTGACCTACCCCGACAGAGAATACACCTCGGTTCCTGTACGGGGTTTCTCTGTGCCTTTGTACACGACGACAGCACATCGCGGAGATAACGAGCAGAACCCAGGCAAAAACAAAACTTCATACCTCTGTTCTTGATACCGAGCTGAAGGGTGTGGAACGACAATGACGTCGTCGTCGGCAACGAAGCCGTGTCGTTGTCGTCGTCGTCGTCGTCGTCGTCGTCGTCGTCGTCGGGGACCATGTACTTGAAAAGAAGCTGAAACATTGCCGTACCAAGTACCGACTGGAGGAGGATGGTGGAAAAAATCTAGAAAATAACTGCTCTCTAAAGCGTTTTTCCAGCACCGTTGCCGGGTCACCGCGTGGCCAGGTGCGAGGAAGGCTGTGTGAGGGAGTTCCGTACGGTGATGTTACAATGCAGATAAAAAAGAAGGAACTCTCACATAATGGTGGTAATTATAGCGAAGACGCTTTTCTGTGGTAATGAAATTATATGGGTATGTTTGCTAGGTAAAAAGGTTGCGATCTGGCCAGGTTTCTCGGTTGTGGTGTGTGAGAGGAGCCGGATGTAATCGTTTGCGACTTCCCTGGAGGTACTTCAACATGCGGTTAAATATTACCGGTGCGGAAATCAGACAATCAGTAGCGATGGGGAACGAGTGTCGTGTGGTTACAGTGCTTCGTCAGATTTGATATTTTTTTTTGCTTTCGATATAAATAATAAAACTCAACTAGACTCATAATAGAATTCAATGTGTAGGCGCCATGTTAGTGATCAGTTCCGTGGTTAAAAAAAAGGAAACTTCACTTTCAAAATATACCCACAAATAGCCAACGCAAGCCTAAATTCGCCAAACCCGAACGCGCAAAGGCCAAGCAACCGGCGTAAAACACATAGCAGTATTCCTTGACCCTCCTTGAAAAAAGCTCAAACTAAGGGTCGAAATGTCAGATGAAATAATATCAACTCACTTAAAACTATTCAGATCGATAAGCCAACCGTAAAGGGATAATTTATACTGATCGTATCGAAAATTTCTAAATATTTTTTTCCTGGGTATGATCTATGAAAATAAAATAGATATCCATTGATTTTTTTCTTTTTTTATCTGTACTAACAAGATTTTTAGCCCTCTTTGTTTTTCAGGTTGAACACAATCGTGATTATACTAGAATACTTCTCCAGAAAAATTGTGAGAAGTATAAATACAACATTTTTGACATGTAATTTTTTGAAGAATTTAGAAATTACAAGTTTTTGCTTGAATTTATTTTTTAAAGTGATATCCTTTTTGTTTTGTTTTCACTAGAAAACAATCACGATGACGATGTTGAATGTCCATATGATACTTTTATGTTTTGGATCGAACTCAACATTTCCTTGAAAATGGATTCGGCAATAATTTCGACCATTGTGAACTCCTTCGTGTTTTTTTTTATTTTTTTTCGGCATTTTCTTCGGGATTTTTATTCCGAAATTCTTCAATAATGTATTTGGATTTTTTCGGCAATATATTTGAGAATTGATTCGGCTTTTTCTGAAAAAAAAAAAATCCTGTAAACGATTTTTTTTTTGAAATTTCTTCGGCATTTCTTCAATCATTCCTTTAAAATGGCTTCGCAAATGAATTGTAATTTTTTTGAAAATTTTATAAAAAATATATTTGAATATTTTTACGGGCAAATTCTTTGAAACTTCTTCGTCAAATTCTTTGGATTGAATTGCTGAATCAATTTTCAATGGAATTGTTGAAGGAATTCTGTAAGTAATGTGTTCAGTCTGTGCAGCCTCTGGCTGAAGAAGGTGTGAATTGTCTTTTTTTTTCAAAGGAACACCAAATAATTAAAAAAAATGCCAGTGAATTTCCCGAACAAGTTGTCAAATGTTCATATCATATTTTTTTTACTAAGAATTCCTTCAATAATGCATTTGGATTTTTTTAGTAATTTATTTGAGAGTTGATTTGGGTTTTCTGATAAAATTCCTTAACGGCATGTTTTCAATAATTCCTTTGTAATAATGCTTTGGGGGCGTCCATAAATAACGTAGCTTATTTTAAGCGATTTTTAATACCCCCCTCCCCCCTCGTAGCATTTCGTTACAAATTCAGATACCCTCCTCTATAAATGACGTAGCTTGTTAAACCTCCCCTCCCCCTCAACAAAATTTTCATGTAAAAAAAACTCGAATTTAGTTCTGATTTCAACTTTATCTTGAATGTTAATAGAATATTATGAAAAAAAAAAACAATAGCAGGAAAACATTGCCGACTGCCAGGTTCAGATCGCCGACATCAAGACCATAGGTGTAACCAGTGGAGATTATCACCAAATCTAATGACTCAATAAACCGCCCATCGTTCTGCTTGATGCCGAAGAACCAGAAATTGATGCTCCCAATACACCATAGAAGCTCGTCCGGAGATATTAGATTGCTCACTAATAAATCTATTAAGAACATCAAATTGGTTTCATTTGAATAAAATTCACCCGGACATTCGATGGACCCTGCAGGAGTTTCTTCTAAAATTCTTACAGCAGTTCATTTTGGAATTCTTCGAGAAGTTTTTTTTGAAATTCCCATTTTTGAGAATGTCTCCCTTTTTTATTCCTCCAGCATTTCCTTCTTCCTCCGTGAATTTTCTTTGGGATTCCATTAGAGAATTCCTCCTTATTGTATTCCTTCAGGGGTTTCTTCAAAGATCCCTTCAATAGTTCATTCCGGAGTTCCTTCCTAGATTCTCCCAAAAGCTCCTTCTGTGATTTTTCCAGGAGTTTTTTTTTTCTTAAGTTTTTCTAAAAGTTTATCCATGGTTTCCTTCAGGAGTTTTTTTGAGGTTTTCTTCTCCTCTCTTCCACCAGCAGTTTATTTGGACATCTTTGCAGGGATTTTAACAGGAATTTCTTTTGAGATTCCATCATAACTTCTTTCTGTGTTTCCTAAAGAAGTTCCTTTCGAGATTCCTCCAGGAGTTCCTCAGATATTCATTCCAAGATCTAGGCAGGTAACCCCTCTGGCATTCTTTCAAAAACCTTTCAGGAGTTGCTTCTGGGATTCCTCCAGGTGTTCTTTTTTGGATTCCGTCAGGATTTTTTTCCTGGATCCTTCTGGGATTCCTCGAGGACTTCCTTCTATGATTTATCCAGGATGTTTTTTTTTCGGGACTCCTCCAGTAACTTTTTCCGGCATCCCTCCTTTCACTTCATCCAGGATTTCTCTTAGAATTCTGCGAAGAATCCCTTTACGGATTCCTCCTATAGCTGCTTCTGGAATTCTCCAGGATTTTCTTTCTTAGATTTCATCAGGAGTTAAGATAATCTTCCGTGATTCCCCAAAAGTTATTTCCGGGATTCCTTCAGGAATTCTTCACGGATTTTTTTCATTTTTTTTTCTTTTGAGCTTTCTTAAGAAATTAAACCAGGAATTCCTTTTGACAATCCACAAATATCTCCTTCTAAGATTCTTTCAGAAGTTTATTCAAGATTTCTCCGAAAGCTTCATCTAGAATTGCTCCAGGTACTCCTCACGGAATATCTTTTGAAATTTCTCTATTTCTTTTCAAGATTGTTCCAGGAGTTCCTTCTGAAATTCTTCTGGAAGTTCCTTCAGGCATTCCTTCTGAAATTCCTCCAGATCTTTTTGGAATGTTTTCAAAAGTTTTTTGGTGGAATACCCAGTAGGAATTCCTGTGGAAATGTTATCCTTCCCCAGTTGGGGGAACCTATAAAGAACACAATTAGAAATTCCTTACAAAGTTGCTAGAGGAGCTCCTTAAGAAATTATTGGATGAATTCTTCGAGGAAGTCCTGTAGAAACTATATAAGGAATTCCTGGAATAATGCCGTAATGCCAAAAACTTAGAAAAAAATCCTTTGCAACCTTAGCGGCGTGCAGTGCCCTATAGCAAGCAGCAAACTATTGGTCTTCAGAAGCATTTAAGCGAAATTGATTTGTGTCTGCAAACACAATACATTATTCTTTACGCAGGATTTCAAAACCACTTTCTCAGATACAGTTGTTGCGTCCGATAGCTGCATGCATTATGAAATGAAGCCGGCATTTATTTTTTGTTCATCCATTATTTGTTATTTACATTACTGTGAATGGAAAAAAAATCATGCAATATTTTTTTTATTTGCTGGGTAATGATACTTAATGCAAGTAAAATTTTTATTAATTATTAGAAAGCTACGTAGCATATCATAAACCCCTACCCCCTATCGTCACACTTCGTTACAAAATCACAAACACCCCACTCCCCCCCAAAAAGATACGTCATTTATGGATGACCCCTTTGTGATTTGTTCAGCAATGCCTTTGTAATTTGTTCGTCAATTGATGATTTTTTTGGCAATTCCTTTGAAATTTCTTCGTCAATTTCTTTGGACATTTATTTTTTTTGAAGAAATTCATAAAAATCAGTAAAGTATTGGCGAAGATATCTAAGTCGCAAGAAAATGTGATTTTAAGAATCTTGTGCAAACGAAGATTAAAAAAAACATTTCCTTTCAGAGATGCATTTAAACGTGTTCTGTTTATGTTCTGTTCAAAAGCAGTGCTCACGTGAGCCGTGTTCAAGTTCAAACACTAGTGGGTGTTCGAACGCAGTGCACTGTGTAGCTAAGCAACGATTTGCTGACTTCATTTACATTCGATCATCATCGCTAAGTCGTGGCCGTTCGTCGAGGTCAATCGGAGATTTTCATAAGATTTTCGCGTTCATCGTTGGATACGAAATATCTGCAGAACCTTAGAATCTGATAGCTAATTCTCCGATCATGAATAGATACAGTAAGGCTTGCTCGTTCCTATATAAGGCTTCCACCCACTTTCCGTAAGCTTCTAAACATCTAGGGCCCATCACACCAGGTCGAGCCCCGGCCACTTCCTGGACATCAGTTTCATCCCAATTATAAAATGTTGGACCAGAAGTACTACTTGCTACTCCGGTCGATATCCCATATGAGCCATGGTACGGCGTGCGGAGCAACACGGTCCGTTTCTGACGCAGTGTTATGAAAGTTTTTATCTCGGTCATCTTCCACCCAACATCCAACTTCCAATCAATATGGCTCTAGATCTGAACTGTCAGTTTTGAACACCGTTGCGTGAGCCATCTAGTTACCTAGATTTTGTTCAAAAGTGTGAACACGCACTTGAGAGCAATCAGGGAACACTTTAGGCACGCCCACCGCACATGAGCGTTCAAAATGCATCTCTTTTTTTTTACTCTTTAGATCTAGAGCCGGAAGTAGGTACGTAACCGTTTTCGATGATTTGTTTGTATGTAAAATATGTACAAATAAACATTATGAGGTAATTTCATTCAATTGGATCTGACCTATAAAAAAGTTGTGGTCGTATATGTGGCCAAATGTCGCAATAATCAAACATGTTTTCTTTATTATGACATTTAAAGTATTCTGGCTTTAAAAGTGTTAAACCAAAATGGCTTAAAATTTGACTGAGCAGAGTTTAATATAATAGTTTAGCGCTATGGAATTTTGATAAGTATCGAGGCAGTATAGACCGATAGTCCAAATAGTGCACACGGACCTTAGCATTGTTAAATTGCCAAAATAATACCAATCCTCTGGAAAAGGATTTACGGATAAATTCTCAAATAAAGTGACTAACAAATTGCAAGGAAATAAAAAAAAAATGCCGAGGGAATAAAGACAAAAAATATAATATAAAAATCGAATCAATTTCTAATAAAGGAGAGGAACTGCTAAAGGTATATTCCAGAAATTATTGCAGGAATTCTTTCTCAACCATTCAGGAGTACGCCATTGTAAAAAGTACAACAGCTTTAGGATCCAACAGGCGCACGTCCTGAAACGTTGAGTCGAGTCGAGCACGAAACAATGAAGAAGGCCTTATCGTTTAGGACAAAATAGGTATTCTTCATAGGATGCAAGCCTATTGTAGGAGTTAAGCACAATCGAATATATCTAATTTTTTTCTTAATTTACAAGTATTTATCTAACACGCCCAGCCCAAGTAACAATCTTGATTATATTTGGTTTCAAAGCATTGCATAGTCTAATTGATCTTGTAATAGTTTCTTCTGAGCACAACTATTTTTCATCAATCTGTGGTTTTATAACCATCTCCAAGAATACTTGCGAATTAGTGCATAAAATCACGAACACAATAAGAACTATTGACCTCAATGTCAGTTTTAAGAGGCTCTCGTAGCTATTTTCAATTATTATCCATTCTTGAGCAAAAGTAACTGTTCTCAGGCAAAAACAGTTTGGTAGAGAAAAAAATAAACACTTGATTTGGATTAACATCGATCTATTATCGCTGCCAAACAAAAACACCCGTCCCGAAAATCCACCCTGACGTGGTGCAGCATCAAACTCTTCCTGTTTTAGCAACCGAAAAGCGGTTAGATTCTCGTGCAATCGATGATCAATTCATCGGACTGCATATGATAAACATTCTGGAAACCACAATCTGCTTACCTGTTCGGAACGCTGACCGGTGGAATGGCACCGCATCAAGGCCCGAGTCTTAAGCAGTTTGTAACTTGTTTCTGTTACGCCCGCTCAGCCCATAAAACCCTTACCCATTTCTCAGGGTCGGCTCATCCACGCCGAGGCAATTTCGAGGAATGAAGAAATGGTTAAAAGAAGAAGTATTACTTTTTACGGCGGTTTATTGAAAAAGGCCCTATCGTCCCTAACTGCCTCATCTGAATTCCTACCAAATACACTCTACTCACGATTTGTGTGGGTGTCAGTGTTGGGCCCGTCGCTGGAAGCTGGCTGGTGGAGTCCTGGGGTAGCGGATCGTAGCCACGCGATCTACACGTGGCCCGCTGGGTCACTGGGGTCCGTAAAGCCGGCTCGCTCCTTTCGGTCCTCACGATGCCGGCTGCTGCACGGTCCTCTAAGCCGGATCGCTTCTGTCGGTCCTGCTGTCCTCCGGTTCCCGTAAAGGGGGGGGGTCCGTTTCGTTGGATCGTGCCCAAGCGATCTGGTCGTCCTTTCAGCGGCTTGGTATTTTCGGTGCTCCAGCCGCCGGTGGCCTGACCTCCGACTTCGACGGCGGGTATCTTGCCAAGCCCTCACGACTTGGAGTGCTCTTTCCACGTAATCCTGGGAGTTAACTGACCGGTGGTACCGATCGACCTTCGAAAAATACTCGCAGTAGAGGCGTTGCTGTGCCGTCGAGCGGGAAAAATTCACCGACAGTGGAAAAATTGGTGGTGTACACAAATGTTGCCTAAATTGTAGGCTATAGCGCACTAACTGGCAATACACTTTTTATATAACTTTGGTTTTTCGAGTTGTGGTCGCTTTTCTGGCTCAAACTCAAGTGAACGAGCGGTGGCTCGTTGGACTCCCAGGAACCGGTGAAAAGGCCTTTTTCCGGGGCTCCATGGCCCCGTAGGTTGCCCGATATGCGGTCGCCAGGGTTGCTACCAAAATTCGCCAGCGTTGTGTTATTGTGAGTGTCGTGTTTCGGGGGGGTACTGTATATAAATCCTAAGTGTGTTTTGAATTAACCGTTTGCCGCCTTTTGCCTCCTAGCTGGTTATTCTCATTAAATTAAGTTATTTGCATGGACCTTTAGCTTAAGTTATATTATATTTTTAAGGATATTTAATTATTTTTATTTAAGTAATTGTTTGTAATCATCCCTACTAGCTATCTAAGTTTTCTTCTTTCAACTTTTCCTCTTATTTATTTAATTTTAATGCTGAGAAAGGGTTCGAGCTCTATGATCAGAGTGGACAAACAAAGTGGTTGGTCACAAGTTTATCAGACGGAATAACCCATTTTATTATATAACACACAATGTTTACATTTCGATATACAAGATTTATGATGTTCTTGGCGGAGTTTGCATAAATCCACACCAAGAACGTCATAAATCAGAGTACTCTTGAGTTATACTTTCTACCCTTGCATAAGTTGAAATAAATTCAAGACGGTTTTTGGTGTTCTTGGTCGAGACCAATCAGGCTGCATTGAAAACGTTATAAATCTGAGGACTCTTGAGTTACGCTTTTGACCTTATGGTGATGTTGATTAAAACCACCGATAACTAATGACGACTTGGTGGATTTTAATTGAAGCCATGTTGGGAAAACTCATAAATAATGTTCTCGTTACCTAAAACAATAATTTTAAATAGGGAATCGCGCCACTTGGGCGGTGGCTTCTATATTCGTCTGTTTTCCACTATAATTCAGTTAAATTTGAACCAATTGACACAACTTTTGGAATGTGGTGAGATAGGTATAGTATCTACCCGTGTACAACATTTCAAGTCAATTTGTTCAAAATTGACTGAGTTATAGTGGAAAACAGACGAATATAGAAGCCACCGCCCAAGTGGCGCGATACCCTACATCATCATTGCAGTATCATCGAAGCACGTTGCAATATTTGGAAGTATCTTGCAACATATATACGATGAATTTCGCTTGGCATTTGACAACCTTGTTAGAAACTTATCCTGATAATAATATTGTATCATTTGCATTGTATTTTTTTACAAATCAATTCAACTTATCCTTATACTTATCCTTTTGCTGCAGCAGCAACAGAAACAGACAAAACTATAATCGTTTTATCCTGTACTTGAAGAGCTCTGCAAGCAGAGACCAATTCGTCTAGAAGACATCTTAGGAAGTGCAACAGGTTTTAAGACTTTTAAATCAACTATTGAATACTATCATAAGATAGGCCTCTTCAGTCTTATGGTGGGTTTATGGTTGGGTTGAGTTTATATTTGGTTTTAAAGATCGAGGTTGAATAATGCTTCAAAAGCATGATAAAATTAATTTTGTTACTTGGCAGGTTACCATTATTTATTAGAAATTCACTATACTTTGATTACTTTCCCGCTGGCATTTTTAAACTTGACAAACATATATAATTTAAATATCAAACGGTTACGTAAAATATTTAAAATATGGCAATATGTTTGAGAATCGAAAGAAGGTTACTGTACACCATCGGTAGATTAACTCAGACTAACGATATAGATAGGTACATTAGCACTCGAAATAGATAGATAGATAGATAGATAAGGCACTTAATAACTACATATAAGTCTAGACTAATCAAGGATGTTTTATTATGTAAAGAATCTGATTCGTAGCGGGAATCAAATCTATACACCATACAATATTAGATAAGGGGCTGTCCATAAACCACGTGGTCATTTTTTTGGGACTTCTCAACCCCCCCCGCGTGGTCATTTGTCCATATAAATTTTTTTATTCGTCCATACAAAATGCCTAAGCAACACACTTGTTATAATAGAGTTACGACAGCGCAAGTTTTGGTTGTATAGAAGTTTATTTTACGTAATTCTAACATAGTGTTGAAATAACGTAAAATAAACTTCCTCTGAAAGTCTCTCTAATAAAGACAAATCAATCAATCAATCAAAATAAACTTCTATACAACCAAAACTTGCTCTGTCGTAACTTTTAAATAACATGTGTGTTGCTTGGGTGCTCATTGGCCGAACCCCCCCATGACCACGTGGTTTATGGACAGCCCCTTAGATCCATGTCGATGGAGACGCACGGTCATTCATCTGCCCTGGGGTTTCAACAGCATCAAATCGGTTGGGAAATTACTCTCGAAAGAACATCACAAAGCGAATCTCAGCCTCAGATGATGATCTTTGCATTGAGTCACGTGGTGTGGCGAAAAAAGATTCCAATTCCATTCTTATTCCAGCACACAGTGCCACCTTCTCGTTCGTCTGCTATGCGACAAACATGTTCCTGTAGAAAAGAGCCCCCTTGTATGCTCTGCAACACATAATGAAACGAAACGGCACATCCGGGGGACATTCCACGAACGAATAAAAATGAAAACAATCTCACAAAACCATAAATTTGTTTCTTTTGTGTGTCCTGGCGACCTGTTCAACCTTAGCAGCAGCAGCAGCGAGTCATCGTCGTCGCCAGTCGTCTTCCTGTATAGCTGCTGGTCGTCATCGTCGTCAACGACACCCATAGATATCATCCAAGTCACAGTCGTTCGCTGTGTGTCGCTATGTCGTTGCCGTCTCGCTATATTGCTCCTCAAGGTAGATCCAATCCATATCACTTCATTGTGTGGCGGCGCCCTAGAATGGGCTTTTTGGGGCCGTAATAATTCAAAGCCACATTCCTCAACCAACATGCCTGCCTGCCTGTCGGGCCGGGGGGAACTTCAGCTTCAGCTTCGACTTGCGTGCGTGTTGCGCTTGTTGGAGGAAAAAAGCTTCCTTTACCCACCACACCGTGCCGGGCCGGTAGGTGCCTGAAGGGAGGAATCCGATTTGAAAAGAAAGAGAAACGTTTTGCCCGAAGGGGTTGCCGTGGAAAAATATTGCGATTGTTTCAAATGATCTATTTCGTGCCATAAACATCCACCGTTGCCGTCGCCATTTTCGGTCCCCATTTAGACTCTAGGTATTGGATCCAGAGCCAGCGAACTAAGGGTAACTCCACCAGGGGACTCATCTAGGATTTGGTTCTCATCCTTAGAGCCTTAGAGTATCGAGATGAGATCACTAACTCACTGAAGATATATGTTAGTCCAAATCAGCTGTTGAGACTGAAACAGCATCAACGAGACCTCTGCCTCCCTTATGTACATCACTGGAAGCTGGGAGTTATAAGCAGTTGTATCATGATATAATCAGAGTTGAATATTTAATGTCTATACATCTAATCTTAGGAAATTCCACAATATAATCTCTGGAAGAATTGCTTAAAGAACTGATGGAATATCTGGGAAATCGAATGGATTGACATATGTAATTATTTTTAGAATAATCTCCAGGTAAATTTTTATATAAATCGCCTAATAATTTCTAATTGTATTCCTGAAAGAACCCGAGGAAAAATTGTCCTTTATAGAAATCCCGGAGGAATTTCTGAGAAATGGATAAAAAGCACAGATTTAGAAGAAAATCCCGAGGAATTCTTGAGGAAATATGTGAATAAATATCTGGAGAAATCGCTTCAAACGTTCCTTCTGGGTTTTCTAATGAAATCATAGATAGAATTCCCGAAGAAAATCTTGAAATAGTCCTTGGAGGATTTCGTGAAAGAATACCTATACGAATTGTTGAAGAATTCTCTCGAAGAATTGTTGAAGTAATTTCCAAAAGAATTGATGAAAGACTCTCAGAAAAAAAATCGAAAAGAATCCCTTAGTAATTTCTTTTTTTTTCTAATGGAGTCCTTGGGCAAATTCTAAAGGAGTCTGTGGAAGAATTTTCGAGAGAATTTCCAAGGAAGTCCATGTTTCAAAAGAAAAAATCTGAGATAAAATTGAAGAAATTTACGGAAGGAGTCCATAGCAATCCAAGCAAGACTTAAAAAAAAACCTGGAGAAACTTTTAAAGGGATGCGTGGAAGATTTTCTGTAAGGATTCCTTAGATAAAACTCGAAAGGTACCCATGCAGCAATTTCAGAAGCATTCCATGGAAGATTTTTTGATGAATTTATTGTAGAATAATTGGAATATTTATGGCTCTATCAACCTTTATACTTCAATTGGTTACGAAATAATAGATTTGGTTGTATTCACCAGGTCACAAACAAGTGTGAAGTTCTAATTTAAAAGGTAAAGGCACGAAGGTCATATATATATGAAACACACATCGAATGCGAAAATCATTTGCCGAAGCCCACGAAGAATAATCAAACAAATAGATCCACACTACCACGCTAAGACAGGATTCGGAGAAATTTCTGGAGGAGTTCAAGCAGTTTTATGAAGAAGCCTCTGTAGGTTTTTTGAAGAGAATTTGTGGAGGAATAACTGAAAAAAAAATCTATGGGCGTTAAATTTATGCAGGAATTTCTGAAGGAACCTATGAAGATTTTGTTAAAAGAATTCCGTGAGAAGTTTTGAAAAGAACCCATAAATAAATTTCTGATGGAATTCCCGTAGGAATCTACGGAATATTTTCCTTGATTCCTGAATTCCTTGATTAAGGATTTTTTTATGGAGTCCATGGAAAACTTTTTATTGGAATACAGGGGGAAATTTATGGTACATTCTTTAGACTAGTGTCTGGAGTAATCTCTGGAAAACTTCCCGAAAGCTTTTCGGGAATAATTTCCTGGAATCTCAAAAAGAGTTTCTGAATGAGTCTGAACTGCTCTATCAAAATATTTCAAGGTAAACTAAGAAAACGAAAACGCTGCAGAAATTTCAAAAGAAATCCATGCCAAAAATCAGTTGAAGGATTTCTGAAGCATTTTTTAAAGAAATTCATGAAGGAATCACTGATGATTTTTCTTTTATTTTTTGCCAGTCTTGGTATGGTGGTACAAACTACTCAAGAACGACTTTTCTCAAGAAATTTCAAGAAAGAAACATCTGGTGAAATCTCCAAAAGAATTTCTTGTGGAACCTCTGAGAATTTCTGAAGAAATTCTTGGAGGAATTTCTGGAGAAATTCATGGAAGATTTTTAAAAGAATTCCTCGAGAAGCTTCAGAAGGAACCCCAAAGATATTTTTGATGGAATTCTTGGAGGGATTTTTCTGAGAAATCTCCGGAAGATTTTCTGTATGGTTGAACTTCCTTATAGCTTATAATTCATGGAAGACTTTCCAATGGAATACCATGATTTCGGGTGAAATTGATCGGTGGGGTGAAATTGATCGACGAGAGGGCCATTTTTATTTGTTAAAAATAACGCTTTTAACTTAAAAAAAAAGAGCTATTGAATGATGAGTTGACATGTTTTACAGCCAATTAGTCACATCACTCAATTTCTTGGGCTTGTGCACACGTAAGAACTATTAACATCCACGAGACGCGAGAACGAGAACGGTCACATCACGTTTTGTTCTTACTAACGATTAAAAAGGATTAATAATTACCTTTTTTGCCGACCGGTTTCGGGCTCGACGCAGCCCATCGACGGGACGATGTCTGAATAATTACTATTGGTTGCTCACACGACACACATATCCATACTGTATACAGTACACGTCGAGAAGAGATGAAATTTACTGCATTTTCAGCTTCGTCAAATGGAAGAGGGATGATTGTATGGGAGCATCATCCTCATTCATCAATGGGGAGTTGGCAGTAGCTACATATGTGCATTGATTCCCAAGCATTGAGGTGAGAGGTTTTTCTTGAATTTTTGTATAGTGTTAGGCACGTACAGTATCTAACGCTATATAAAAATTCAAATCAATCGTTTTGAAATTGACTTAGTTATAGCAGCACGTGCTCAAAATAGGTACACCTGCCCAAATGCTGCAAGACCCTATATGCATACAAATCAAAGGGGGTATGAAAAAAAAACAAGAATTTCCTGGTGCAATTTTGGAAGGAATTTTTGAAAATTTCTTAGGAATCCCGGGAAGAATTTCCCAGATTTCCAAAGATAAGACAAATTCTGGGAGAAATGCAGGATACAATACTGAAATGAAATCCACGAGGTATCCAGTGAGGAATACCTGATAAAATCACTCGTGTAATTTAGATAGGAAGCTTATGGAGAATCTCTCGGGGATGAGCTAGCCGTGAGCTGCCTTTTTTATGATAATAAAGAGTTGATTCCGGGATTTCTCAAAACTTAACGGAGGATGAATTCTTTAATAAATTCCTGGAGGACACCCCTGAAGAGTCTCCAAATACTTATTTAAAGAAATTATTAGAAGAGTGCCGAAAGGCATTTCTTATATACAAAGGATACTGAAAGAATTCCAATGGGGAATCCTTGGTCGAGTTTTGAGAAATTTCGGAAGGAATTCCTAGAGAGATCTCTGAAGAACTCGCGAAGAATCTCTGAAGCAATCATTTAAGGATCCCTAGAAGAATTTTTGGAAAAATGCAGGCAATCCTAGAAGTCATCTTATGAGGGATTTTTCAAGAAATGTCTTAGAAAAGAATCCCGAAAGAAATTTCTCAGTAATGAATCCTGAACGGAAATCATTGGAGGAGCCTTTTGAACGCTGAAAGGAAATCCAGTATAAAAGCCGGATAAAATTCAAAGGTTGAATTTGTGGGAGAATTCTGAATGCATTGCCAGAAATAAAAAGTGGAGTTTTTGAAAAATTCAGAGTGGAATTCCAAAAGGCGCCGTCCACAAACTACGTAACGCTCTAAAGGAGGGGGGGGGAGTCTGGCCGAGCGTTACGGCTCATACAAAAATTTTAGGATTTGCATATAAAAAAAGCGTTACGGAGGGGGTAGGGGGGGGGGTAAAAAATGTCGACTTTAGCGTTAGCGTTACGTGACGTAATGGATGCTGCCAAAGGAGTCGCATTAAGAGTCTTGAGCGAAATTCCCTGAGGAATTTTATAGAGATCTTGACTCCCCAAAAACACATGGAAAATTCTGGGAGAAATCTCTGTAAGAGCTCTGTTGGCAATCCCTGAGAGAATCTCTGGAAAAAAAAATCGAAGACCGAATGGAGAAATATTCAAAGGAATAACTAGAGTACCTACAGACGGAGGGCTCTCATAGGCATATTTGCAAAGACGGGATCATGCAGAGGGAGACGGATTTAATTGTTGTTCCACACATTTTTCGTAATTGAATTAGGCATAGAGTATATCTTCGTGCCTGCCACACGATATAACACATGCAAAATGGTCATTGGCAGAGAAAGCTCTCAGTTAATATCTGTGAAAGTGATCATAGAACACTTAGCTGGGAAGAAGGCTATGTCCCCGTGAGTACGTTACGCCAAGAAGAAGAAGATGGAGAATGCCGGAAGGAATTGCTGCAGGAATTCCAAGATGAACTCATGGAGAAATCCTCTGAAGATTCTCAACAGCCATCTCTGGAGAAATTTTGGGAGTGATGCAGTAAGGTACTCCCGGAGAGATACTTGAATAATACCAAAGAGAATTCCCTGGTGGAATTCTCAGAAATCCAGAAGGAACCACAGAAGAGATCCCTGGAGGAATCCTGGAAGAAATCCAAGAAAGAATCCTGGGAGGAATCCTGGGATAAACAACAGGTTTTCTGTATCAATTATTTAGAGAAATTTGGGTTGATAGAACCCATGGAGAAATTTAAGGAGAAAAGCAGCGTGACATTCCAGAAGGAACTCCATGAAGAATCCTGTGAGCAATATTTAAAGAAATCCCGGGATTAGATTTCGAAAGGGAGCTAATGAAATATCCCTGGCAGAATACCGGAGTTAGGGTTGAGTTACGTGCCTCTAGAGTACGTGCCATTGAGTACGTGCCTCTAGAGTCGACCTACTGAGTAACATTTGGGAAGGAATCACTTCAGGAATATTAGTTTCCTACATGATATTTCGATGACTAATTAGTCTTGTAGAGGTTTTGAGAACCGTCATAAAACCTTATGCATTTTATTTTGGTTTTATGATGGTTCTGAGAACCTCTTCTAGTAAATTAGCAGTCTGGGAAAAATCTGGGAACAGATCTTGAAAGGACTCAGGTAAGAAATCCTTGTTAAAATCCGCAGAGGAATCTCTGATGAACCTTAGAAGGAATCTCAGTATAAATTGAGGTAGTATTTAAAAAAAAAAGTAAATAAACGCTGGGTGAATTTTGGGAGACAGAGTTCCAGAAACATATCCTAATGAAAACTGTGACAGAATCTTTGGAAATGTCTCCACAAAAACCAAGAAGAAAATACGAAAATAATGCAGGAATCCTGATAAGAAATCTGAAAAAAAAAACTCTGGGAGAAATATCAATAGGAATCCGTAGGGAACTTCAGAGGAAATCCCCACGCAGAATCTCTGGAAAAATTCCAGGAGAAATCCCTCAAGTCCCAAAAAAAAACACGAGAAGGAATTTCTGGATTGTATGAATCCAGCATTTCTGGAGGGAATTGCTAGCAGAAAAATCCAAAAAAAAATCTCGTAGAAATATCGGTAGGTATTTTTGGATAAATTCGTAGAAGAAACTCTGGAAAAATTCCGAAATTAATCTTTGATGAATCTGAAATGGAGTCACTTAAAAAAATCCAGTAGGAGAAAGAATTGCCAGAGAAATCAATTATGTTCTACGAGAAAACGGAGCTCAGTGAAAATCATGGAAAAAATCCCAAAGAAATCGACGAAAGAATCTCAGCAATGATACCTAGATGATTCCCTGGAGGTTTTATGACAAGAATCCTTGAAGAATTCCGGAATTCCTGAGTTCCTGGAGAAATCCAAGTGAGAAGTCCTCGAAAATTACGTGGAGAATCTCTGGAGCTATCCAAAGAGATATCTTCGAATAAAGAGAAGAGATCTTTAAAAGAATTTCTAGAGAATTGAATGTAGGCGTTCTGGCAGAAAAATAAGTCTGGTGTAAATTCGTGAATGAATCACTAGAGAAATTCGTGATAGAATCTCAGAAATAATCACTGGAGGTATTATACGAGAAAAGGTACGCCAATGCACACATGGATTAATCTTCAAAAAAAGTCCTAGAGGGAAACATGTGAAAAATTGAGAATAGTTTTAATTTTTTTAGGCAATTACCCCGTTTTTGACATTGCGGCCTCTACAGACTGAACCAGTGCTGCTATTGGTCGTGACCATCCCATGACGATGAACAAGTAGGCCTTTTCATCATCACAAAATGAAATGAGCACTCGCGCACTTCGTCATGTCAGTTGGCAATAATAAAGCGTCATGACGAAAACTTCTATATTGTTTTGAAAATTAAAGTTTTACCTAGTCCAAGCAAATTTAGGCTAAATGAACGAATATTGTTAGACACTCTTGGTCATCGTCTGCCGATTCGATGACATTGAGAGAGGCACTTTTGTAAAAATCACGTGACGGCTCGTGTTGACATTCACGCTTTCCAAGCCTGGACTGAACATTATTAACATTCGACAACGGGCAACACATATAGCACCCAGTGCAGTGGAGAATTTTCCACTTGATGAAGAGTTTTCCCCGACTGGAGCGGGAATCGAACCCACACTCCAAGGCTTACGAGACACCCAAACGACTGACGCCACGAAGCCCACAGTTTGCAAAACAATAGCAACTAGCCAGTGTGAACTTGCTTTTAACCCTTTCCTCCCCACGACTTTGAACGACTATATGCTAAAAAGCGGTTCCGAAAAAAGTGCTTGAACAAAAGTTATTGCAAATTGGTTAAATTTTTCGAAATCGATGAAAAAAACCCGGATTAATTCACCTAGTGGTGATGATGCCTTTCTCGTCGAATATGTACTCATGAGAACCATATCACAGAGCTCTAGGAGCAATCAGTCGGATCAAAATTTTGCGCAGCAATTTTAGACGCAAAAGGGGATTGAAAAACTTTGCTCGAGGTTGATGCGATTAAATTTCAATTTTCTCATTAAACCCCCATTCTACTGTATATTTACACCTCAGGAATATGAGAAGATGTGATCTTATGAACCTGCATCAGTTTTGTCAAGATCTTGTTCTCTTACACATATTTATCGCTTGCATTGATTATTTTCACTGTTTTTGCCACTTCCTGTGAGATAGCTGGAACCGGTTCCAAGACTGTACATATTGTCTCAAATATGGTCTGAGACTAGTCTCTTGCTAACTATTGAACAGGTTTTCTGAAAAGCCGAAAATTCATGTGCATGCATGGATTTGATTCATTTTACATTTAGGTCATTCTGCCGGGACATACAAAACGGGTTCTACCGGTAGTCTCTAATGTGATCTGACAATATTTTTTTGTAAACCGTTCATCAAGTTATCGAAAAAGCGGTGGTTTGATATGTCACATGCATGGGTTTGGCTCTTATATGCATTTGACCACTTCATGCCAGACACCCGGAGCCGGTTCCGGAATACTACTGGTTGTCTCAAATATGGTTTGAAACCATTTTCATGGTAACCGTTTATCAGGTTATCTAAAGAGCTGCGATTTGATGTGTTGCATGCATGGATTTGGTTCACTTTTACATTTGACCACTTCCGGCGGAACATCCGGAACTGGTTCTAAAGCACCACCGGTAGTCTCTGCTGGCTATTTTCCTGCTTACTGTTCACCAGGTTATCGAAAAAGCCGCTATTTGATGTGTCGCATGCATGGGTTTGGTTCACTTTAATATTGGACCACTTCCGGCGGGACATCCGGAGCTGGTTCCAGAATACAACCGGTAGTCTCTGCTGTGATTGAAGGCTATTTTCCTGCTTACCGTTCTTCAGGTTATCGGAAAAGCTGCAATTTAATGTGTCGTATGCATGGGTTTGTTTCCTGTCTACATTTGACCACTTCCGGCGGGACATCTGGAGCCGGTTCCGGATCATTACCGGTAGTCTCTGCTGTGATCTAAAGCTATTTTCCTGCTTACCGTTCTTCAGGTTATCGAAAAAGCTGCTATATAATGTGTCGCATGCATGGGTTTGGTTCCCATCTACATTTGGCCACTTCCGGCGGGACACACGGAACCGGTTCCGGAATACTACTGGTTTTCCTAAATATAGTCTGATTCCATTTTATTGCTAACCGTTCATCAGGTTATCTATGGAGACGTGATTTGATGTGTCGCATGCATGGGTTTGGTTCAATTTTATATTTGGCCACTTCCGGCGGGGCACCCGGAACCGGTTCCGGAACACTACCAGTAGTCTCTGCTGGACCAAAGCTATTTTCCTGCTCACTGTTCATCAGGTTATCGAAAAAGCCGCTATTTGATGTGTCGTATACATGGATTTGGCTCACTTTTATGTTTGGCCACCTCCGGCGGGACATCCGGAACCGATTCCGGAATACTACTGGTTCAGTCTCCTGTTTTCCTGCTTACCGTTCGTCAGGTTATCGAAAAAGCCGCGGTCTGATATGTCGCATGCATGGTTTTGTAGCATTTTCATATCTGACCCCTCTCTGGGGTACCGATCCGGAACACCTAAATGGCCATAACTCCGGAACGGCTGAACCGATCCGAACCATTTTCAATAGGAAACAATGGGACCAGATTCCGCGTCGAATGAACCGTCGGTCATAAAAATCGGTTGAGGTTTACTGCCAAAAAGTGATGTGAGTTTATTTTGTACACACACATACTCACACACACACATACACACACACACACACACACACACACACACACACACACACACACACACACATACATACACACACACACAGACATCACCTCAATTCGTCAAGCTGAGTTGATTGGTATATGTGACTCGACCCTCCGGGCCTTCTATCAAAAAGTCATTTTTGTAGTGAACATATAGCCTTTCCAGTACACTTAGTGTACGAGAAAGGCAAAAATTGGTTGTAAATCAATAGGTTTTTAATTGTTTATCAATAGTTCTACTATTGAAACAAGTAGTTGGTAGTTGGATCAACCTTATGAGGTTACAAACCATATTTTTGAAATTATTGCATCATATTCATCTAATTCCATTTGTCCCGAGTTCGCCGAAAATCGATGGTGCTCTAGAGCAACCATGGGAAGTAGAGGGTTAAAGCAGTAACAGTACATCGGTGGGATCGCCCTAACCACCCCACTGTTGCGCGTTTTCTTCATTTCCGAGTGGAGTAAATTTTCTGTAACAATGATGATGAGGTGAAAGAATCGCGATGGGTCGGCCGCCGCCGGCGGCGACTGTGTCGTCTTGTGTCGAACAGGTGAATTTGTGCTAGGTTATGTTTAGGTTTTTGGTGGGTTTCGGGAGCAGCCTTGAGCACGCGTGCAGTGAAACGAAACGACGACAACTTACAGCAACAATAGGGGGAAGGTGGTTTATTATGATTGTTACTTAACGAAGTTTGGGGATGGCTTTAGTTCCGAAAGGGGTTGACGGGTGGAATGACAAGGGGACGACAATGGGTGGTGGGCGTTTGAAAGAGTTAACAAACGATTCTATTTTTTCGGAACATGCAATCGGGGCTTACCCAAAGGAGATGTTGAAGGCGTTTTTAGTGGAATTTGAACTGACATTTATTTTGAGAGCGTGGATGGGGAGTTTGAAGAAAATGGTGTAATTCAGTGTACTGGTTTAATAATGGATGGGCATGAAACATTTTTTATGCGTTGACATTAGTTTTGAGTTTTTGGGGCTGATGTAGCCGAAGCGATACTGTATTCAGAAAGGCCATGCTGAGAGTGACATGCTCGACAACCGGTCAGTTCAGAATCTATTCTGAATGGCAATATTCTTGACTTTCTTTTAAATTATAGGACTATTAATTCTTGAAGAAATTCTCGAAAGAATTCCTTGTAGAGTCTTTGGAGAAATTTCAGATAGAATGCTTGAGATAATTTTGAAGGAGATCCTTGTAACATTTTCTGGTTTTTTTATGGAAGAACCTCTGGAGTTCATGGAGGGTTGCTTGATAGAATTCTCGGAGAAATTTCAACAAGATATTTTTAGAGGAATCATTTTAGGCCGAGGAACTCACGGGAGCATTTCTGGATGAGATCTTGGAAGGGCCCTTGGGAGAAATTTTTTAATTAAATTTTGGAGTAATATTCGGAGGGCTTTTTCTCCCTTGAATCCTCGGAAACATGTAAAAATAAATCCCCGGAAGTAATTCTGTAGAAATCCTTAAGAGTGAACGCGGTGGATTTTTGAAAAATCTGAGGAATACTTGAAGGACTGTTCACAGAAATGGAGTTCATGAATTTAAGGGGAATTCTAGGAGGCTTCAGAGGCTTTCAGGTGCATTTCACATGGGTTTCATTTGTGTTTCAGAGGCGTTTCAAGGCATTACAGGAGGTTTCAGAGAGATCTAATGGGGCTTCAGAAACTCTCAGGTGAGTTTCACGGAGGTTTCAAGGGCGTTTCAGAGGCGTTTCAAAGCGTTTCAGGGTGTTTCAATCCGTTTCAGGACGATTCATGGCCTTTCAGAAGGTTTCAGGAGGTTTAAGGATGCTATCTGAGCGTCGCAGGTGAATTTGACGGAATTTTCATAGCGGTTTTAGAAGCATTTCAAAACGTTTCAGGGCGTTTCAGGAGGTTTTAGTGAAGCTCGCAGGCGAATTTAACGGATGTTTCATGAGGGTTTAAGTGGCGTTTCAAAGTGTTTCAGGGCGTTTTAATGCGTTTCAGGGTGTTTCTGGTGATTTAAGGGGGGTTTTAAGGGGATTCAGAGGCTCTCAGGTGACTTTCACGGAGGTTTTAAAGGGGTTTTATAGGCTGTGTGAATATAAACCGCATTCTTCATGCACTTAGATATAACATGTATCCCTCGTAGATTCGATGATCTATACTCCAAAGAGTTCTTAGAGACCCATTAGGAATCTTCGAACTCATAACTTGATAGCACATAGCTGCATGAGGCTGTAAGCAAAAATTTCATTCGTAATGCTCCAATAGATCACTGATTACACTTTGTAGATCAGATATGGCCTTAACTCCAGAGAGTTCTCGGATACTACTATACAATCATAGAATTCATCACTTGAAAGAACATAGATGCCTGAAGCTGTGTGAGTATAAACCTCACTCTTAATGCTCTTGTTGTAGCCCTCGTAGATTCGATTACCTATACTATTATAGTTATAGCCCTCGTAGATTAGATTACCTATACTCAAGGGAGTTCTTGGAGAAACTTGAAGAATCATCAAACTCATCACTTGATAGATCATATCTACCAGAGGTTGTGTGAGTATGAACCTTATGGATGAAGCTCTTGAATACAATCAACTACGTTGGTAGATCCTATGACCAATACTCAACGAAGTTCTTGAAGATCCTCAAATTGACAATGAACTCACCACTTGACGGCACATAGCAATATGAGGCTATACATGCATAAATTTCATTCATAATGTTCCAATAGATCACTGATTACTTTAACTCCAGGGAGTTCTCGGATATGCTATGCAATCATAGACTCCACCACTTGATAGAATATAGATGCCTGAGGACTTGTGGATGTGATCCTCATTCTTAATGCACTCAGATACAACTAGTAGCCCTCGTAGACTTCGTAGACCTATACTCATGGATGTTCTTGGAGATCCTCAAACTGACAATAAACTCACCACTTGATAGCACATAACAACATGAGGCTGTGTAAGCAAAAGTTTCATTCATAATACTAAAATAGATCACTGATTACACTTGTAGATCACATGACTTTAACTCCAGGGAGTTCTCGGATACTCCTATACAACCATAGAGCTCACCACTTCATAGAACATAGATGGCTGGGGCTGTGTGAGTATAAACCTTTTTCTTAAGGCTCTTAGATACAACTAGTAGCCCTCGCGCAGATTCGATGACCTATACTCAAGTGAGTTCTTGGAGAACCTTAATGGCCCGTTTACATATGTGATAATAATACGTGACAATATTCTGTCGGACAATTTATTCCACGCTAGTATCGTTTACATTGCCGCTAAAAAATTAGCTGCTAAATCTGGGACAATAAATTGTCCGACTACGTTGGTACCAAACTATCGCAATGTAAACACTCCCCTATCTGCCAATAAAATTGGCGTGATGGCATAATTAGCTGACAATTCGTCTAGCAGACCGTTTACATGATGCTAATTATGTCGGACAATCTAATATCCTCATTATTGTCCACTAGTTTTAGCACCGAATTCAGAAGCTTCTGATTTTGTCATGCTAATTTTATTGTCTACTAAAACTGTTTACGTTGCGCTAAACTGACGCCAATACTGCTCGAAAATTAACTGTCGCGTAGAATTAGCAAATATGTAAACGGGCCATAAAGAATCATTGGTACGCAAGGAAGTTTTTGGAGATCCTCAAACTGACAACGAACTCACCACTTGACAACATATAGCAACATGAGGCTGCGTTAACATAAATTTCAATCGTAATGCTCCAATAGATCGCTGATTACGCTTGTAGATCAGATAGTCATAACTCCAGGAAGTTCTCGGATGCTCTTAAACTTTTAACATTTAAACACTCCGTAAACGTTCCTTGACTATTATTTCTGTTTTTTTTTTTCGTAAACCAACTTTCTGTGTAATCTTGAATACTCCAACTGCTCTGAACATATTCAAATTCTATTTAGGGAACGTTGCCTAAATGGAAGGACCTAAATAGATTTTATCTAATTGGATCCTACCTAAATGGAGGTATCGGTCACACAGACATCTTGAAGACAATCAACTACGTTGGTAGATCCGATGACCAATACTCAACGAAGTTCTTGAAGATCCCCAAACTAACAACGAACTCACCACTTGACGGCACATAGCAATATGAGGCTGTATAAGCATAAATTTCGTTCCTAATGCTCCAATAGATCACTGATTACGCTTGTAGATCAGATGACTTTAACTCCAGGGAGTTCTCGGATATACTATGCAATCACAGATCCCACCACTTTATAGAATATAGATGCCTGAGGACTTGTGGATATAATCCTCATTCTTAATGCACTCAGATACAACTAGTAGCCCTCGTAGATTTCGTAGACCTATACTCAAGGAAGTTCTTGGAGATCCTCAAACTGATAATAAACTCACCACTTGATGCACATAACTACATGAGGTTGTGTAAGCAACCTCCAATAGATCACTGATTACGCTTGTAGATCAGATGACTTTAACTCCAGAGAGTTCTCGGATATGCTATGCAATCACAGAACCCACCACTTTATAGAATATAGATGCCTGAGGACTTGTGGATATTATCCTCATTCTTAATGCACTCAGATACAACTAGTAGCCCTCGTAAACTTCGTAGACCTATACTCAAGGAAGTTCTTGGAGATCCTCAAACTGATAATAAACTCACCACTTGATGCACATAACTACATGAGGTTGTGTAAGCAAAAAAATCGTTCATAATACTCCAATAGATCACTGATTACACTTGTAAATCATATGACTTTAACTCCAAGGAGTTCTTGGATATTCCTATACAATCATAGAGCCCACTACTTGATAGAACATAGATGCCTGAGGCTGTGTGAGTATAAACCTCATTCTTAATGCTCGTGTTGTAGCCCTCGCAGATTCGATGACCTATACTCAAGGGAGTTCTTGGAGAACCTTAAAGAATCATTGGTACGCAAGGAAGTTTTTGGAGATCCTCAAACTGACAACGAACTCACCACTTGACAACATATAGCAACATGAGGCTGTGTTAACATAAATTTCAATCGTAATGCTCCAATAGATCGCTGTACGCTTGTTGATCAGATAGCCATAACTCCAGGAAGTTCTCGGATGCTCTTAAACTTTTAACATTTAAACACTCCGTAAACGTTCCTTAACTATTATTTCTGTTTTTTTTCGTAAACCAACTTTCTGTGTAATCTTGAATACTCCAACTGCTCTGAACATATTCAAATTCCATTTAGGGAAGGTTACCTAAATGGAAGGACTTAAATAGATTTTATCTAATTGGATCCTACCTAAATGGAGCTATCGGTCACACAGACATCTACTGTGAATTTCGCGTGTATTTCATTGACGGTGACCAGAGAGAAAAAATCGAATCCCCTTGTCCCCAAATCACGTTCCACCCGGTTTATGCGTTTTACAACATCGCCATCCCCCATTGACGACAACGGCAGCCCTGAAATGGCGAAATACAACGCGCACCATCATCGGCGGAGTTCATCGCGGCGATGCGGAATGTTGTGACTGAATGACAAACAGGAGAAAATTTCCGGTTATTCTTTTTTTATGTTGTATGTACCATGGCGGAAGCAAATCATCACCGGCTGGTGGCATCACCGACCATGGACTGCAGCGAGCACCCCCTCCAGGTCCTCGTCTGTTGGCCATGGATACAGTTTTGTTCAACGAATTTGTCGGAAAATCTGTTTCTTACCCAAACTGTTCGAGTACAGTTGACAGTTAAATTTGTCCAATTCTTCAGGAAGTCAACTAACTCGACTGTTGCAGATATTCTGACCATCACTGTCCGAATATCAATTTTGACGAACAGTTTGCGTGCTTCAGCTGGAGATGTCATCGTCGTTCGACAGAAGCCGCACTTTCCTGTGGAAACTCCTTCCTACAGAGGATGTGGTAACGGAGAGAATTGCGTTTTTCACGTTTTGTTTCGCTCTTGGAAGAACGTGCTATGGCTGCCGATCGCGCGAGACCATCCTAGCTCTCTGAACGAATAATATGAAAGTGGCGGTGTCTGCGTCGAGCGGTTTGCTGTGTCACGGTGCCGTCCCGAAGTGGAATCACTCACTGGAAGAAAGTGACACGATTCTTGATGGTTTTATTTCGCATTGATATTGGTTTCCTGGTACGTGTTTTTTCCAGTGGCGGGTTGACGAAGGTAAAGGAATGCAGTTGTGTAAATTCTTTTTACGAGTTCGAGTGAAGAAGCTCAAAATTATACCACAATCTTCGAAAGCTGCTCCTCATGCTACCGAAAACTAAGGACACTTTCATCAGATTCTCTGGAAACTTTAATCAAAAGCTTTAGAAATCTTCAACAGACACTCTGGGAAGCTTCTCCGCATAATTTGGAAAACTTCTTTAGAAGTTTTGGAAAGTTTCACCAGAAGCTTTGGAAAGCTTTACCAGAAGCTTTGGAAAGCTTCACCAGAAGCTTTGGAAAGCTTCACCAGAAGCTTTGGAAAGCTTCACCAGAAGCTTTGGAAAGCTTCACCAGAAGCTTTGGAAAGCTTCACCAGAAGCTTTGGAAAGCTTCACCAGAAGCTTTGGAAAGCTTCACCAGAAGCTTTGGAAAGCTTCATCAGAAGCTTTGGAAAGCTTCACCAGAAGCTTTGGAAAGCTTCACTAAAAGCTTTGGGAAACTTCACCAGAAGCTTTGGAATGATTCACCAGAAGCTTTGGAACATTTCTCGAGAAGCTTTGAGAAGCAGTACTAGAAGATCTGGAAAGTTTCACCAAAAGCTTCGACAAGCTTCACCAGAAGCTTTGGAAAGCTTCACCAGAAGCTTTGGAAAGCTTCACTAGAAGCTTTGGGAAGCTTCACCAGAAACTTAGGAATAATTCACCAGAAGCTTTGGAACATTTCTCGAGAAGCTTTGAGAAACAGTACTAGATGATCTGGAAAGTTTCACCAGAAGCTTCGGCAAGCTTCACCAAAAGTTTTCTGAAACTTCTCCTGAAGCTATGGAAAACTTCTCCATAAGCATTGGAAAGCTTTTCCAGAAGTTTTGAAAAGCTTCACCAGGAGCTTTGGAAAGCTTTTAGACCAGCTTTGGATAACTTCTTCATAATCTTCGCAAAGCTTTACCGGAAGCTTCTTATGATGCTTTGAAAAGCTTCACCAGAAGCTTCAAAGGCTTGTTGGTAAAACTTCGCCAAAAGCATAGGAAATTTTAATTAGCTAGCTTGTTCAAACAGTTCCACAATAATTCGTATCAGTATCAGACAAAACAACAATCATTTTTTTACAGTGCTTCGCAATAAACCTCATCCAGTAACAATATCACGATCCATTGCGTGCCTCACAAAAAAAAGGAACAGGAAAATAACTTCCACCTAACCGTTTCCCGTCGTGGCCGTGCGTGACGTGTGCGCCTTATCTCGCTGACTGGCTGGTCCGATCCACCGGAATGCCTATCGCAGCACTACTGTAAAAGGGGTTCGTGTTGCTGTTGTTGTCTGGTGTCACATCTCGTGGGCACATCGGTGGTGTGGTGTTCACTGAGTTCGCAGATAGGCAGTCAGTAGCTAGCTCCCTGTGCAGGTTTATTTACGTGTAAGAGACGTGCACACGAAGACACAGGCCCAGCAGAGCTTTCATTAAGCTCGTAAAACTGAATATTCAAATTTGCGGAACGATTGATGTAGGATGGAATGTCATGCGAGCAGCAAGCAACAACGCAGCCCCTGTTTCGACTGACACGTTATCCAGCAGTGAGAGAGGCGTAGGCGTCCTAGGTAGGTGTTTGCTTGGTTGGTTGGTTGGTGGCGGAAGACGTTCTGTATTTTTGTAATGAAAGATGCCAGACAAAACGATTCTGACTTCCAACCGGAAACGATGATGACAACGATGACGACGACGGACGACGACGACGGTGATGGCAGCAGGAGGTAAAAACTGGCAAGATACACAAGACAAAGAGATCCTGTTATGGGTGACGGACGGGGTTAGGTCGTGTAGAATCAGCAGACATGGGAACGGTTTTGGGTAACTGGTGGGGTGATATGGAGGAATGTGCGTTTGTTTATGCACGTAATGTTTTTCGGAGTGCATTGGAGAAGCGTGAATGTCAGTCAGTTCGGTTGTTTTGGATGTTTGACGTTTGAGATAGAAATGTGGCATCAACATGGCTTTAGTGTAGTTAAATTTTCTTCTACATAGGCTCAGTGTACCAGTTATAACTATATGTAGTACCTCAAATTCACCATAGTTGATTTTCAACCTTTAACGATGCAAACCAACAAGAAACAATTTGTGAACAAAAGATCACTTTCACAAAAGATGATTGCACTCATTGAAACTTCACAATTTGCTCGAATTTTGATAGGAGTAAATCATTTTCCTTAAAATTTCGGCTTCCTTGCACCCTATTTCGCCATAGTGTACCTGTTATGGCTAATCCCATAAGGAATGCATGTAAATAGTGCGAAGTAAACCGAAATTAAAATATGTATCCATAACTGGTACAGGGTTCATAACATTAGCACACGCCGTAATAAATACTGCTGCTGCTCTTCATCCTCGGTCACTCCCAATGCTCACCAGTTCACGTTCCACCTGGTCCGCCCATATCGTGCTCTCTGCGCTCCACGCCTTCTTGTACCAACCGGATCAGTCGCAAACACTATTTTGAAAGGGTTGTTGTCCGGCATTCTTGCAGCATGCCCTGCCCACGGTATCCTTTCAGCTTCGGCCACCTTCTGGATCCTGGGTTCGCCGTAGAGTGCAGCGAGCTCGTGGTTCATTCTTCTCCGCCACACACATTTTTTCTGCACACCGCCAAGGATGGTCCTTAACACGCGTCGCTCGAAAACTCCGAGTGCTTGCAGGTCCTCCTCGAGCATCGTCCATGTCTCGTGTTCGTAGTGAACCACCGGTCTTATTAGCGTTTTGTGCATGGTGCATTTGATGCGTGGGTGAATCTTTTTGGACCGCAGTTTCTTCTGGAGCCCGTAGTATTAGGCCCGACTTTCGCTGATGATGCGTCTTCGAGTTTCACGACTCACGTTGTTGTCAGCCGTCAGTAAGGATCCGAGGTAGACGAATTCCTCCACCACCTAGAAGGAATCTCCATCTATTGTAACATTAGTACCCAGACGGATCCGGTCGTTTTCGGTTCCGCCTACCAGCATGTACTTTGTTTTTGAGGCATTCACCACCGGTCCGTCCTTTGCTGCTTCGCGTTGTGGCGGGTATACAGCTCTGCCACCGTTCCAAATGCTCTGACGTGTGAAAATCGTACCCCAACTGTTAAGCCCGAATTGTCGCAGTGCACCTTCCAGAGCGATATTGAAGAGTAGGCATGAGAGTCCGTCACCATGCCGCAGTCCCCGGCGAGATTCGAATGAACTTGATAGTTCGAAACCCTTACACAGCTGTGCACACCGTCCATCGTTGCTTTAATCAGTCTAGTCAGCTTCCCAGGAAAGCCGTTTTCGTACGTGATTCTCCTCTGTGCTCTGTGCGTTCGATACTGTCGTATTCCGCTTTGAAGTCGATAAACAGGTGATGCGTTGGTACCTGGTATTCACGGCATTTCTGGAGGATTTGCCGTACGTCGAAGATCTGGTTCGTTGTCGACTGGCCGTAGATGAAGCTGACTTGATAACTTCACAAGAACTCTTTTGTTTTAGGTAACAGACGACGGAAGATGATCTGGGATAGAACTTTGTAGGCAGCATTTAAAATAGTCATGGCTCTGAAATTCTCACATTCCAAATGGTAGCCTTTCTTGTGAATGGGGCAGATATCCCTTCCTTCCACTCCTCCGGTAGCTGTTCGGTGCGGTGCAGACAGGTGGCCAACTTTTCTGGGCCCATCTTGATGAGTTCAGCTGCGATACCATCCTTACCAACTGCTTTGTTGATTTTGAGCTGGTGAATGGCATCCTTAACTTCCCTCGCGTTCGAGCTGCGCGTAAAATGCGTCCTTGTCATCATCAGTACTTCCGGAGTGTGGGCTGTGCACGTATTATGCTGAAGTTGAAGAATCGGCCTTTGATCCTCAACCTGCACATTCTTTCGTCGATCGGCCACCAACCGATCACGCGCCTCTGCATATCACCCATCACGATGAAAGCTGTTCCCAGCTCGCGTGTGTTGCCGCAGCTCTGGTAGATGGTATGATTACCTCTAAACGTTCGCACCATGGATCCTGTCCAACACACCTCCTGCAGCGCTACGATGCCGAACCCGTGGGTCTTCAGTAGATCGGCGAGTATGCGGGTGCTCCCAATGAAGTTGAGAGATCGGCAGTTCCACGTACCGAGTTTCCAATCGCAAGTCCTTTTTGTTCGCTGGGGTCGTTGCCGTTGGTCTCGATTCGTATTATTCTGTTGCTGATTTTCCGTTACAATGGTTTTTTACGGCTGGCTCGTAGGGCCTGAC
Source organism: Aedes albopictus (assembly GCF_035046485.1). NCBI lineage: Eukaryota > Metazoa > Arthropoda > Insecta > Diptera > Culicidae > Aedes > Aedes albopictus. The sequence goes on along the minus strand of NC_085137.1, from coordinate 485,846,292 downwards.
ACCAACCCCCTACTTTCCGGAGGACCATAGTGCACAGTTGAGCTTAGAGTCCTTCACTGACACTCGGACGTAGATCAGCCGCCCCTAACATGGGGATCAGACGCTGTTGTGAGCCGCTCCTCCTGGAGAACAGACGCTCAGGTTTACCGAAGCAAACCCCCCCCTTCCCTGTCAGCCTACGACCAAAGTTCCCACCCTAAGGTTGCTCATAGTTTCCGGCCGGTACCGCGTGGAGGTAGGGATAGGAGTTGCTGGGCAGAGGCTAGTGGATCACAATGGGATCTGAATTGCGCAGCATACCCAGCCTTTACCGAGCCCTTGGAACTCGTGATATCTGTTTCAAATAGACAACGCGTTTGCATGCGGTTCATACAAGAATGATTTTTATTGACTCCTTCGAATTTGTTCTAACATGGATTTTTGGTCACGGACGGCGACACTTGAAACCTCTTATGTAAATATTATGTATGCGATCACCAATCAGTGATCGATGCGAAAAGACAGAGAGAGAGAGAAATGAGAATTACTGGAGAAGGCCATATGCGCCAGCCCAAGTGCGCTTGGTAACGCCACGCTGTTTGCACGTCTAAAAGTGAAATAGGATCCTGACACATTTATTGCTATGTCAGGCTTAAGCCATCGAACTGCCTCATGAACTCATATCCATTTGTTGCATAAGCACTTCGATGTCGTCGAAACACATTACTGTGTTTCTCTATGGGGTGCCACCAGTGTGGTCTTTTGGATTTGGATGTGGGATTTGCTAACATGTGAGATGCACATGTTACACTTTTCTGGAAGTAGCTCTTCAGTATTCAGCATAGGCTAACCGGAATTCCTGGTGGTGTATGGCGCACTTGATGGCGGCCCAGCTGACGCTGTTGAACGCATTCTTTACATCCACCGTGACAACCGCACACTAACGGATTCCTGTTCGCTTTTTGTGGAGCTCTATTTTGGCCGTTTCGGTTGCAGCACATAACATAAGTGGAACTTCATAGTCGAAGCGAAGGAAAAAGTTGTATCCTTTTCCAGCACGCGAAACTGTTATATCTTTCATAAAAGGCGTCGAACTGTCATTTATTTTGGTAAACAAAAAACATCTGATCCAACCAGTATTCCAGTTTTGGCAAAAAATACAGGAACGAAGATTGGCATCTGAGACTTGCGTAAAACTAGCTGCTGGAAATCCACTTATTCATTTCGTCATATTGTCATTGAAATCTTCGAAATAACACATCCACGTTTCACATATCAATGTCCGTTTATATTTAGGGCTAGAAAACGTATTTTGACTTGAGCTTACAAAGTTTCAGCACAATTTATATCCTATTTTAGATCTCTACGTGCTGCCAGTCTAGATCTATGAGGTCTTTGTTTTACTTCCCAGCAATGAAAAATGGTATACATGCGGAAAATAGTATAGCAATAATGTTATAACGCATTTGACATTTCGATGCCCTGTATACCAGTGTACGAAGTCGAAAAGGCATCAACTTTTTGAGCCGGAGTTCCACTTATGTTATGTGGTTGCAGCCCTTATAGCGTCAACCATTGATCGACCCTTCTGGAAGCCGAACTGGTTATCCGAGAGACCAGTGAAGTGTCATCGAGTTTCTCGGTATAGACCATCAGCCTCCACAGAATGATCGGTTCTAACAGTTTTCTGGCGGTGTCTAGAAGGCAGATAGGTCTGTGTGCCGACGGGTCACCAGCTGACTTCCCGGGTTTGGGCAGTAAAACCAATCTTTGCCTTTTCCACCTCTCCGTAAATTCGTCTCTGTCTAGGCACATCTGCATAGCCACATGTAAGGTCTGGCCTCAATGACCGTCTTGCTGGCTACTGTCGGGATACCGTCCGGACCCAGAGCCGTCGTCACCGGGGCGACCTTGGTATGGCCAATTTGGCGATAGAGAACAGGGGCCAATGGTCTTGTATCGTGGTGCGGGAACTACGTCTCCACGATCTTCTGCAACATCTCGGGGAAGTATCTGGGGGTGCCTTGGTTATGACTACTTTGTAGGTCTCACCACAACCCGTTGACTACCTGGAAGATATTTTCAAAGCACACACGCTTACGTGCCTTAATTTCTTTGTTCAGTGCCAGTTTAGCCGCCTCACTTCGTTCCATTCTACCCTCATCGATGTGAGCTCTTTGCATTCTCCTTACGTTGTTTTCAATTTCAATCCTTAAAATCTTACGTTGTTTTCAATGACAAATAGTCCCATTTTAGGGCACTGAAAATGTTAACAGCAACTAAACACTATTTGATTGATTTCTCAGCGGAACATTCACGAAATCGATTAATTCATCGATTTAAAGCGATTTTTAAAATTTGAATTTTCAAAATTTGCTCTTCTTTGACCGGTGCTTATCAACCCAAAGCGGTAGCTATAAGCCTTCTTTGACTAACTTGCTTCTGAAGCAAGTGGGAGCGGGAGCAATAAAAATTATGAAAGAGAGTGAGGAACAACGATTCAGCGCTGTGTGGCTCTATGAATATTTCTCTTCGACGGTGTATACAGCAATGAATATACTTGGTTTTATTGTGGGGATTCCACCTGTTTAGACTCCTGCGCGAAAATTAGTTGCGTGGATTTTTCTTGTGTGGGCCCACAGATTTGAAAGCAGACCGTGTGCTGGCGAATATTTCACACTACGTTGTTGAGTACACCTTTGGCGATGGTTTTGCATTGTAAACAAACATTTATAATGCATCTACGCTAACAATAAGCCCAATCATTTTTCTGCGCCACAATATATAAATCTTCGCAATGAGCAATATCCCGTTATTACAGTGCAAATGACATAAACTCGAATTAAATCAATTACAATAAGTCACGTTTATTAAGGGTATGCGGTATACCGAAATATTTCGCCAAGTACACCTCGAAACGAAATTCCGCGGAATTCCACGGAATTCAACTAGGCGAAATTTATGATTTTGAATTTCGTTTCGTTTCGTCAAATTCTAAAAATTTCGCCTTCAAAAAATATAATTTGACGAAATCAAACGAAATTCCGCGGAATGTCCAATAAATTTCGAAAACAAGTTCATAGTGTAAATGTCCATATTGTTTATCAGAGATATGATATGAAAAGTGTTTTAAAATCATTTCGAATATCGAGAAACAAACTAGTGTCAGGCTGATAATCTCTATAATAAAGACAAAACAAATCTCGAATATACCTCTTATTCAGGACATTTTTCAAAAGCCCAAGCAACACACTTGTCACAGAAGAGTCACGGTGGCGCGGGTTATTGTTGCGTGGAAGTCACTGTGATTTACTTACTACTAACAAATTAACACTTACTTGCTAGAATTAAGTCACAGTGACTTCTGCGCAACACAAACCTGTGCCGCCGTGACTTTTCTGTGGCAAAGCAAGTTTGTTACTTGGGAGGATGCTTTCAACGCAGGGCTATAAACATTATTTTGGTTAAATTTGCTGATAGAACCAAATGTAAAAAAAAAATAAAAAATTCATTTTGGATTCTCGATAAGATTTTTTACTAGAGTAATGGAGAATACCAGGATATGATGATATAGGATGTAAAATATAGTAGCATAAATTTTAAGAAAACATGGAAGCTCTCTCAGGAGATATCTTTATAAAAATATTGGAGAAATCGATTAAGACACATTTGATAGAAGGTTTGTTCCATGGAAAAGTTTCTGGTTAAACCCTTTTGAAATAGTTTACATTTCCACTGAAACTCTTGAAAGAGATTCACCAATAAGACGAGGAATAGACGTCAAATGGAATCACTCAAGTAATTTTCCCTTTTTAAAAGAATTCTAAATCTTTATTTCATTTTAAGTTAATTTCCAAAATCTGTTCGGGATCTGAAGACATTGATGTAAGAGTCCGTAGCGGTATTCTTAAATTTTTTCAAGTGAATCTGCAGGGGTTCATACCGATTTTTTTTGACGAATTTCATTAAAGACTTTCCGGTATGTTTTTTATTTTTGATTTCTTCTACCGTTTGGTTTGAAAATGGTGTCTTATTTGTAGTTTGAGCATTTTATAACATCATCGCTATAATGCAACGTATTTATTAAGTATTTGCCCGCTTACACATTCAACATTGCACCAATTGACTTGATTGTTCGTATGCAGTAAGATGTGTACAATATCTAGTCTGGTCCCCTTTCCCAAATGGTTTAACACCCAACTGTGGCAAAGGAAGTCTAGGGGATGAGAATCTTAAGGGAAACACAATTCATGCTACCGGTAGGAAAAAAAATCAAATACGCAGCATGAATTTGCACAAAATTTATATAACTGCAATATTCCGCGGAATTTTTACGAAAATTTCGTTTCGTTTCGAAAAATACCGAGTGAATTCCGATTTCGTATCGATCTCACGAAACATTTTTGAATTTCGTTTCGTTTCGTACCGCATCGCATCAAAAATTTCACATACCGTTTCGTTTCGTATCGCCTTGAAAAAATCCCATACCGCATACCCTTAACGTTTATCATTCTCTTACGGACAAAATGATTGTTTTCACAAGTTTTGAGCAAAAAATAAATCCACTGAATCATTTACGCATCTTCAACCTCACTGCAGCAAGTGAGAAATAATGGTTTCCAGTCAGTATGCTTCACCAGCCAACCGAAAAGAAATAAGATTTGGTTGATTGATTTGTCTTTGTTCAAGAGACTTTCAGCCCTTGGAAGAAATAAGAGTTTAACCATATATAACGCATCCAGATTTAATGTGGAACTCTTAGATAAGAATTCAAGACATGAAGTATATCCGAGATTGTTTTGTCTTTATCATAGAACCTCGGAGTGGTTTGTCTCTCGCTATTCGAGAGGTTTTTTGAACACTTTTCAGTATCTTGTACCGACTTTTCGAACCCTCTAAGCAGAGTACCCTCTTTAAATGAGTGTAATCAGTTTCGTACCTTTTAATTCCGCCCGATGTTGCTTATCCTTTGACAGATACGCGTATTTCGACTACCACTTGTAATCTTCCCCAGTGTCAGTTATCCACTGTAGGGGAGACTTGAGATTAGCACTAGGATTAGCATGATTTTTGATAGACGATTTACACTATTTATTTGTGGAAAATCACTCGAGGGGGCTTTTCCATCTTTCTGAATTTTTAATTAAAAATAAATAATAATAATAAAATATACTATTTATTTGTGTTCGAAATTTATTAGACATTCCGCGGAATTCCGCGGAATTTCGTTTCGAGGTGTATTTGGCGAAATCATTCGGTATACCGCATACCCTTACCCGAAACAAAAAAAAATGTTACAGAAACCGAAAATGAAAGATTACGAACTGATTTAATGGCACACACATTAGCACGAAACAAGGGACAAGAATAGGAATTTGGAATGTGTTAACCCTAGTCCAACAGAATAAACTGGCACAATTAGCCAATGAGGCATGTTGTATGAAGCATGAGATCCTTGGACTGAGCGAAGTCCGTTGACTGGAACATTGGAGAACACAGGTTGGCGTCGGGCCAAATTCTTCTCCACTCTGAACTGACCTACGAGGTGAACATGCTCTTCGCCACTTTGGAGTTGGTTTCCTGCTCAGCGCTCACGCCCACGCTGCGCTCATGAAGTGGGAACCAATAAACCTTCACGTACCCGACCCCCAACAACTCATTTTCAAAATGGTGGCCTTTCGTCTATTTTCATCCGATTTTTTTGAAGTCATCCTCAATAGATCATAAATTGGTGAAAGTTTATCATACTCAAGTGACCATGCAATATCCAGAACCATTACGGAGATATTCCGGATTGGGTTGGGGCCAGGGGGTTGCAACAATGCCTAAAAGGGATTATTTTGTTTGTTATTGTGTTTGATCCACAGCGAAATTTTTGCTGCAAACAGTGAAACACAACTGCGATAACCAAATTTGAATAAATTGACCCATCTGAATCCCCGTGACAGGTTCCCCGGAGCCTCATTGGGGACACTTCTGGTTTCCAACCTAAACATGCCGTGCTACATACCCATCTTCATGATTTCGAATGCCTGAGTCAGAAACGATAGACTGAAGTCTGTATCAACTAATATGGCCACTCCGGGACATCTAGCAAAGGTTCCTCGGGGGTGTCATCGGGGACATTTCTGGTTTGTAACCTAAACATGCCTTGCGACGTGTCAATCTTCACGATTTCGAGAGATTGGTGCAGAAAAAATTGACTGAAGCATGTAATAATAGCACCTGGAACAGGTTCCGCGGGGGGCCTCTCAAACACAATAACACACAAAATAAACACTTTTAGTCATTTGGCAAAACATAGTCCTCCCCCAACCCCTGACCCCAGTACAATCCGGAATATCTCCGGAATGGTTTCGGATGTTACATGGCCATTTGAGTGTAATAAACTTTCACCAATTTATGATCGATTGTGGGCGACTTAAAAAAAAGTCGGATGAAAATTGACAAAATGACAGCTTTTTGAAAATGAGGACAAGATTCCAAAAAGTGGTATCAAGTTGTTAATGGGCGACTTCAACGCGAAGGTTGATTCTGATAACTCGGACTATGAGCACGTCATGGGGAGTACCGGGAAATCAAATCGACCACATCTACATCAGCCGAAAATGGAGACGGAGCCTTCTTGATGTGCGGAACAAACGAAGCGTCAGCATTGCGTCCAACCATTATCTCCTAGTCGGTGAGATCCGGCTGAGCATTGCTAGGATGGATCAACAGGAGGAGAAAATTGAATGCCGGTTCAATACATGCATACGGAGGAGCGAAGGAACGCCAAAGCCGCGATAGATCGGCTCTCGAGAAGGAAGTGAAATGCTCATATATACGGGACAAAAAAGCGTGGGCGAACTACCTGGCTGACGGAGTCGAGAAAGCCGCAAACACCGGCGACATCCGTCTCTACTACGATGTTTCACATCGCCTTAGTAGGACTAAGCTGAATGCTATGATGCTCGTGAAAGACACGTCTGGACAGTTACTGACCGATCCGGCTGACCTTTCAACTGGTTCAACGCTGGTTCGAGCATTTTGGAAACTTTTTTCAAGTATCGGCTACGCCATCAACATTTCAGCATGATTCACCAAGGGTTCGACGCATTACCCGAAGCTCCATCATTGCATGAGATGGAAACAGCCATCCATAATATGAAATCGAACGGGGCCCCAGGGGTCGATCGCGCATATCAGCTGAGATGTTCAAAGCTGACCCCGTAGTATCCGCACAACTACTGCATAAATTATCCTGCAACATATGGGAAACCTTAGGGGAAACCGTGATATTTCCGGCCGACTGGATGCAAGGCGTCTTAGTGAAGGTACCCAAGAAGGGTGACCTGGCTGTATGCGATAATTGGCGGGGCATCATGTTACTGTGTATCGTTCTCAAAGTCCTCTGCAAAGTGATCGTAAACCGGATACAGGTGAAGATTGGCGCAACTCTTCGACGGTAGCAAGCAGGATTCCGTGCCGGACGGTCCAGTGTGAACCATATTGTCACGCTCCGTATCATCCTGGAGCAAATCAATGAATTCCAAGAGTCTTCCTACCTGGTGTTCATTGATTACGAAAAAAGCTTTCAACCGTCTCAATCACGGAAACATGTGGGAAGCCCTCAGGCGCAAGGGTCTCCCTGAGAAAATCATCGGCCTCATTGAAGCACAGTATAGGGCATTTTCGTGCAGAGTACTGCACAACGGTGTTTTGTCCGATCCCATCCGGGTCGTTGCTGGAGTGAGGCAAGGATGTATACTATCACCGCTACTGTTCATCATTATAATTGACGAGATCCTGGTAGGTGCGATTGATCGTGAACCAAATCGTGGAGATCTGTGGCAGCCCATTACCATGTAGCACCTAAATGACTTCGGAAGCTGGGCAATCAGTGGAGAATGTTGAAAGCTTTCAATATCTTGGTGGGCAAATGGCGGCCGATGGCAGCACCAAGATCGACATAGGTGCACGGATCAAGAAGACGAAAGCTGCTTTTGCGAGTTTAAGAAATGTATGAAAGAAAAAAAAAACAACCAGATCAGTCGACGCACCAAAATCCGAATTTGGTGCCGAATATGCTGCCATACGCCAGTGAAACCTGGTGTGTATCAGTTGAGAACACTCAACGGCTGCAGGTCTTCATCAGTAGATGCCAGCGGCGGTATATAATTCGTGCATGGTGGCCTCACAATTGGATCTCCAACGTGGAACTCCATCGTCGATGTCATCAAAAGCCGATAGCGACAGAAATTCAGGAGCGAATTTGTAGGTCGGCCACACTCTACTCAGGGGCGAAAACGAAGTCTGCAAGCAAGCGTTTGACTAGAACCCAGCAGGATATCGCAGCAGAAGTAGTCCCAGAGGCTCATGGCGGCACAGCCTCAATAACGAAATAAAGCAAGTCGACAGAAACTTGACCTGGCCACAGGTCAAGGCGATAGCGAGCAATCGTCCAGGATGAAAATCTTTTAATTCGCCGCTTTCACAACCGTGGGTGCTCATAACCGAAAGTATGATAGCATATATGTATTCTCAAACTGAAGTTTGAAAATTTTCCATTAATTGCATATATTCAACTGAATTTTCGCCACTCTGTAATGATTCTATAACATTTACCCGAAAACCATTTACCCGAAAGACATTTACCCGAAAACCATTTACCCGAATGTAACATATACCCGAATGCCAAATACCCGAATGCGACATTTACCCGAATGCGACATTTACCCGAATGCGACACTTACCCGAATGCGACACTTACCCGAATGCGACATTTACCCGAATAGTTTATTACTATGCACAAATTATGATTTTGAGAATAAAGTTCACTTTTTTTGTTCTATTTAAAAAGTGCATGTATTATTTTGTATTGTGGATCAGATAAGCATTTTGATATTCCTCAAGAACCCATTTTATCAAATTTTCCCTGAAATGATCCGCGATAGGAATTCACAGGGCATATGCTTGAATTAAACTCATAACTGCAGCTTACATTTGTTATGTTAACGCTGTTAGCGTTCACTCTAGATATTTACCCTTCTTTGATTCATATGCTGTTCTTTTGATAAGAAAAGAACAGTTTATGATTTAAAGAGGGGGAAATCTCTGTTTGTAGCCCAAGGTGTCATTAGTTCGAAACGATTAGAAACAGCCCTCGGAAAATCAACATATCATTAGAAAATAATATTTGACAGAAAAGTTTGCAGATTGTTCACCAAACAGAACATCCCATTATTAAAAGAAGGAAAAAATCTTAGATGTAGACTTGGAATCCATCACTCAATCATGTAAGAGTGTAATTCAAAAGAACATCATATAATCGAAACAAGGACAAAACTTATATGCATCCTAACTAACAATAATGGTAGCTGAATAACAGCTTATTCAATCAAAATTTCAAAAATTAAGCTTATGATTGACTTATTCTTCTATTGTACAGCAACTATGTTTGTTCTGCAGTTAGTAGTTCGAACGCCAACAAAATATGCAGCAGTGCAACTCGAAAGAACAGCATTTGAAGAGAAGAAGGGAAAATCTCCGAAGGATAGGTAATAGTTTGGCCACCAAACAACACAGTGATACTATGTCTGTTAAAGAAACTCTACCCCCTTACCCTGAATGCCATCATAACCTCAAATAGGACATTATTCCAAAAGCCATTTCCCCGGATGGGTCATCACCCCGATAGATATGTATAATAGTTCCCTAAAGGATATAGATAGAAAGATGGATTCACGGGTCTCCTATGGAGTTAGTAGTAGTAGTCCGCAACAAACTAAATAACATTTCAACTCCAACTCGCAAAAGTAGCCTCTTATGGAAAGAATGAATACATTATATGGAGAAATTACCAGTTTAGCCAGTACCAGCCGACCAACTCATCAACAGTTTACGGGTGGACAATGTAAATTCGAAAGAACAGCCTATTTTAAAAAGAAGGCAAATCTTAGAAGAAGTGGATAATACTTGCGGTATGGCTGCCAGTTTGTGATCGTGTATATAAGTAGCTAATTTTTAAGGGTATGCGGTATACCGAATGATTTCGCCAAATACACCTCGAAACGAAATTCCGCGGAATTCCACGGAATTCACTTAGGCGAAATTTACGATTTTGAATTTCGTTTCGTTTCGCCAAATTCTAAAAATTCCGTCTCCTAAAAATATATTTTGACGAAATCCAACGGAATTCCGCGGAATGTCTAATATATTTCGAAAACAAATAAATAGTGTAAATGTCCACAGCATCTATCGAAGATCTTGCTAATCTCAAGTTACAGAAAAGTGTTTAAAAAATCATCTCAAAAAGCGAGAGAAAAACAACTCCCAGGTTCTATAATAAAAACAGAAAAAATCTCGAATATACTTCTTATCTTGGGCCTACCAACTAGATCTTGCTCAATAGGTATACTTTCAACATTTTCGGTGTGCGGGACCATACTTAATATTTTGGTTAAATTTTTCGCTGAACCAAATGCAAAAAAAAAAACACGAGTTTAGTTCTTGTCTTCAGTTTTTTTAGCAGAGTATTGGATAATATTGGGAAAGGATTATATAGAATTTAGGATACACTAGCAAATGTTTCCAGTGGAACTCTTGAATGAGTATTTCATGTGGAAAGTATGTGATCGTAGGGGTTCATACCGATCTTTTTTGACGAATTTCAGGAGTAAATTGATAATGTAAAAAAGTCAGACGAGCATGACGAATTTTACCAGCGCTGTGTGCACAGCCAACTTTCATATTAAATTTCGGTAAAAAAAAAGGCGTTTGTTAGCTGGATTTCATTAGATTATTCACCAGACACATTCTACGGGCCCCGTATCATCAATACCAACTTTTCAAAGTTGAGTAATGACATATTTGACATTTTTATCACATTCTACATTACTTTTGTCATCCAAAAATGTATTCGACATGATATTAGTATGACAATAAATATAAATTGAACGACAATTGAGATTAACATTAAAATCGTGATTTAAAGTCTTTTAGGCACACTTTTCATCCAAACTATCGTATTTGAAACACCAATACACTGATTTTTCAAAAGAATTCCATCATTTGTAGATAAATGTATGTAGATTTTTTAGCAAAAAAAGATTTTTAATCGGAAGACTTTACAACTTTGAAATATGGCTGATCATAGTATGGGTTTTTATTGCGTTGTAACGTCACGAAAAATCAACATTTTTAAATTTTATTCAAATACGGAAAACGTTACAAATATGAAATTTTGTATGCTCTTTGTACTCGAAAAGATCTTTCAAATGAGCTAAAAAAAAAGAAAATCGGTTCACGGAAGCCTGAGTTTCACCTGGTTGAAGTTTGCGTTGTAACGTCACGAAAAAAAGTTCTGTGGAAAAGACCGAATCTTTCTGGCTTGGACGGCTTCTGAATTGGACGTAGTTCTATATTCAAAACAGTTTCGTTCTCGTTGTGTATGAGCTCTTTTTCGAGATATCGTTTATAAATTGCGTACCATTGCCGGCTAATAAACTGCGTAGATTTTCGAAGAACGGGGGAGATGGTGTTTGGCCAAAATCTACGATGTAATTGTACTGCAATAATGTAAAAACTTTTAATCGTCATCTAATACCACTCAAACCGAAAATTTCTGTGATATGAGTGGCCAACAGGCGAAACACTGACGTAACTACAAAGTTATTGAGTTGGCCAAAGACTTACAGTTGATGGACAGTTTGATTTAAAGTTCCACCAACAGGCGGCGCTAGAGAACTTACAAATTTTAAATTTCATACATCTCAGGATCCCATTTACATAAAAATACGATTTCTTCGGTAACGTTGTTTGGTAAGTAAAGGACTTGCAGTTGATTTACCAATAGATGTGAGATTTTGCCATTAGGGGCTGTCCATAAACCACGTGGTCATTTTTTTGGGACTTCTCAACGGAAAAACCCCACCCCCCCCGTGTGGTCATTAGTCCATACAAAAATTTTTATTCGTCCATACAAAATGGTCTTCAGCCGAAACCCCCCCCCCCCCCTCTCATGACCACGTGGTTTATGGACAGCCCCTTAGAAGACGTTAGTTTCCATTTTGCAAAAGCAGGCAAGGGGTTAGAATTTCTTGAAAAGTATTCTACAAGCTGGAACTTTATTCACTTTGGACATATAGTATTCAAATCAAATTGTAATCAAAGATCAATATATAATTCTTGACTCTCAACATTTAATTTGATTTGATTCACTTATTCCTTAGATAGAAGAGTTAATAGAACACAGTCAAAAATATGATTCTGCTTAAAGCGCTCCATCTTTGTGTAGAGCTAACCAACCAAGTCCAAAATTGTAGAAATTACAGATAACAAGATGAGGAACTATCAGTCAAAAATTGAGAATTTTTGATATATTTTATAAAAAGTTACGGCTTGTAAGTGTGTTTTTGGAGGCAACGTCGAAATGCCGCTTTGAGTTTTTGGAGGCAAAGTGTACAGGCCGCGTTTTCATTCGGATCGTCCGTCGTCGTCGTCGTCTATTTGACTGTGCTCATCTGCGTGATTTTGGAGGCAAAGTGGAGAGGCCATGTTTTCATTTGGGGCTGCCGCGTCGTCGTCATCGCAGATTTGGCTGTGCTCATCTTCGTACGGGGCGGTTTAGTGTGATTTTTAAGGCAAAGTGAAAAAGCCGCTTTTTTTTTATTCGGACCGGCTGCGTCGTCGTCGTCGTCAATTTGAATGTCCACATCGTCGTACCCGTGTGTAGTTGTAGCGGTTCAGTGTGATTTCGGAGAAGAGGCCAATTAGTGGAAGATGCTGTAGGACACTTCGAAGGATGTTAATCGGTGAGCTCTTTCCATTTTATCATAACAATAATAATAATAATAATTAATGTTAAAGGATTTATACAATTCTGCTCTGGTTTTTGTGTATTTATCTAACAAATATTGAAAAGTTCGTCACGTCATGTGTCGGCGCTAGTTCCAAATGCACATTTAGTTGATAATAAATAATTTCCTTTCATTTTTTGCATGAACACAAAAATTTGAATGGTTCGTCATCTTCGGTGTCGACATTTGTAATATTTTACTCCAAATGGATAAATGTTTTGACTCAAATAAAGGTTGCATGAATTTCTGGAAAAAGAGAGGGTCGGTAAAAGATAGACGGCGAACCATGCGGTAAGATCTTTCTGATTTATTTATCACGTGTTATTTTGTTAATACTTGTGAATTGATCGCGTTCGGCATTGTCTCGCGCGGAAACGTAAACTACAGATGCGTCGGTGTTTAGCATTGTGTTCTCCTTAGTTGCGAATGAATAACTTATGTAGGGTGAGTTTTGAGGCACAAAAGATCACGTTCGTCGTCCAAGGTTTAGAAGGGTATTTCTTCGCGAGCGCATTATTAATCGCGAATCAAAACATTACACGCGTTTACCACGACAAAATCCTCAACACATCTCCATTTCCCCTGTCCAAACTCCTAGTGATTTCTCGTAGTAACGCAGAGAATTCCTCGGTTATTGGCCTAAGCGAGACTCACGTCATCACTTCCTTCCCTATCCTCAATTGACCTGCATTCGGACACGGCCGGCGCAGGTATTGCTTATTGAAAAGTATTGGGATTCCAGCATTTACACAATGAAGAGAAAGCTAATCCCAAGCATCATCTGTTGGTTCTTTGTGTAAATGCAGTTGTCCTTGCAATAACAGAGGAGCAACCGCGGGCGGTCAATCATGCTCATGCTCATTTTATAAAAAGTTACGGCTTGTTGAATGTGTTTTGGGTAATTATTAAAAGTGGCATGCCTTTGAAAATTTGCAACTGCTACCACTGTATGGCAGAAATTAATACCATGCGGCTATTAAACTGAAAGTCTAGTGATCTATCAAACAACTTTAATGAAGCAACCATCTTTCCAATTAATCACGATCCTAAGATAAGTAAAACTAATAATGTGTATGCCCTCTAGCGCCTCCTAATCATACGACCCATCAATTGAAAGTTCTTGACCAGCCAAACAATTTTGTCGAGGACACCAACTGTCTAAATAGTTAGGATCTAAGTGGTATGCAGATCCTCAGGTATGTCTTTGGTTCAATAACTGCTCGCACATCTTAAAGCGTTTTTAATTGAATCAATTAAATTATTGAAAAAATGTTTAATTCGACGGCGTGATTAGTTTTATGCTGCAAAATCTAAATATCTGGCGGTGCGAAGTAATGAATATCAACGGTTTAGTCTTTGAAACAATATTAGATGAATATGGGTGGTACTAGGCCGAAGATGGGTACCATTAACCTTCATGAAGGAGTTTTCATACTGCTGATAGCAATAACTTGGCCCTCCGAGCCATTTATCACAAAACGGATTTTTAATAGAATAAAGTTGCTCTTGGAGCAGTAAAAATAAAGCAATAATATATTCACAAATTCGGACAATTTTGTCTGATTATTCTGATTCAAAAATGATGTGCATTTTCATGACGTTACAACGCAAGCAGAACCCTGTTTGAAACTGAACGGGCGTTGTAACCTCACGAAATGTAAAAGTCGATTATCCAAAAACGTATTCGATATGTATATGTTTTATTTCACTGCATTGAAGAACAAACCAATTAATTTCAATGGCGGGAGAAATTTTCAGTTTAAAATTAAAATCCGAGCAAATTTTTCAAGATGTTGGTTGCGCGGTAGAGGGGGTCGATATATAGCCCATATATAGGGCCCATATAGCCGAGGCGGTAAACGCACGGGTATTCAGCATGACCATGCTGAGGGTGACGGGTTCGATTCCCGGTCGGTCCAGGATCTTTTCGTAAAGGAAATTTCCTTGACTTCCTTGGGCATAGAGTATCTTCGTGCCTGCCACACGATCTACGCATGCAAAATGGTCATTGGCAGAGGAAGCTCTTAGTTAATAACTGTGGAAGTGCTCATAGAACACTAAGCTGAGAAGCAAGCTTTGTCCCAGTGAGGACGTTACGCCAAGAAGAGAGAGAGAGAGAGGGGGTCGAATTCTAGCGCGTTGTAACGTCACGCTACAAATACGCATTTTAAACAAGATTTTCCAATGAAAACTAAATGTTAAATAGGTCAAACCTATCGGAAATTTTACAAGGAATCTGAATATGATAAAATATTTTGAGGTTTACAGTCGTTTTATTGAATTATAGTGAAAAGTCTGACTACGAATGCGTAGATACGTTGTAACGTCACGGTAGAATGTGCCTTATCTCAACGGCGTGATGAGTTATATGCTGAAAAATTTAAATATCTGGCGGTGCGAAAGCGAGTTAGTCTTTGGAACAAAACTAGAAGAATATGGGTGATACTAAACCAAAGATGGGTTCCGGTGTCATTAACCATCATGAAGGAGTATTCATACTATTGATAGCAATAAATTGGCCCTCCGAGCCATTTATCACAAAACGGATTTTCAATAGAATAAGGTTCCCCTTGCAGCAGTGAAGATAATGCAATGATATATTCACAAATTCGGGTAAATTTGGCTGATTATGCTGATTCTAACATGATGTGCATTTTCGTGACGTTACAACGCGAGCAGAACCCTGTTTGAAACTGAACGGGCGTTGTAACGTCACGAAATGTAAAAGTCGATTATCCAAAAACAAATCCGAAATTTAAATGTTTTATTCCATTGAATTGAAGAACAAACCAATAAATTTCAATGGTGGAAAAAAATTCAAAATATCATAAAAACCCGAGCAGATTTTTTAAGATGTTGGTAGCGCGTTAGAGAGGGTCGGACTCTAGCGCGTTGTAACGTCACGCTACAAATACGCATTTTGAACACGTTTTTATAATGAAAACTAAATGTTCAATGGGTCAAATATATCAGAAATTTTACAAGAAATCCGAATATGAAAAAATATTTTGCGGTTTACGCTCGTTTTCATGAGTTATAGAGGAAAATCTGACTACGAATGCGTCAAAACGTTGTAACGTCACGGTAGAATGTGTCACCAACATACTCTTGGCTGCAATATTTGGGGTTTCTTTTTCAAATACATAAGTACTGAAAAATCTTTTTTGTTTTTTTTTTTCTTCAACTGTTGTAACAATATATTTAGCTCTAGGTTAGTTGATTTCGGGACCCACAGTCTCGAATCGACAGACCCGAAGATAGAACTTACATTTTACAAGTCTTTTGGGAGTGGTATCTATCTGGTAGAATTTTTGGCCTAATACCTAGAGATGGTTGTGTTTTATTTTTCGAACTTCAAGTTTGTTTATACCTTCTTATTTAATGAGTGCGCATAAATTTCTTTTCCATTTCTATATGAGTTTTACTGAGTATTTTCTGATACCTTTAATCATCTAAAAATGTTTGGTTTAGATTTTAGGCTTTCTCCAGAAGGTACGTTATTCAACAAAGCTTGATTGTTAAACATCTGGATGATGTTTCCATATCATTGTTTCAGGTTTCAATCGGCATTAGAGCGTTTTATAGCATAGTCACAATTAGGTAACGCATTAGGCCGGAACAAATCTCATTTTCTTCTTTTGTCACTTTCCTCCGTAATTCGTCGAGGGGGGGGGGATGATAAATAATAAATGTATTTGATGGAAAATTACCCGAACAATTAGGCAAAATCGTCAAACTTCTCGGATTTCACATTTCCGAGGGGAGGGGGGAGTGATGTAAGAGAAAATCTAAATTTGTGTCAGCGTTATTGGTTTTCTTTTATTAAGTCATTGCAGCAATCTTATTGGGTTATTGGTGTAATTATTCGATATAGATCGCGAAAATTAAAAAAATATATAAATGGCACTATTAGCAAAAGAAGCTAGGGTATATGAGTTTTTATGGAAATGCGATTTGCCCCACCCCAAACAACTAAATTCGCACAAAATTGATGTAACTGCAAAATTCCGCGGAACTTTTTCGAATATTTCGTTTCGTTTCGAGAAATACCGAGTGAATTCGGATTTCGTATCGATCTCACGAAACATTTTTGAATTTCGTTTCGTTTCGTACCGCATCGTATCAGAAATTTTATATTTCGTTTCGTTTCGTTTCGCCTGGAAAAAATCCCATACCGCATACCCTTACTAATTTTGCATTTTTTGGGCGACCTCCTGATTGATTCGGATTGACGTTCGGGCTAATTGGATGGAGCCGTAAAAGAACAGAATATCAACAAAAATCCTTTGATCAAAATAGCATTGTGACAGCCAGTTAGTCCTGTATGAGGGTGCTTGATGATCACTCAGATTATTAGCTCTAACCAAAGCCTGCTATATGATACCGGGCCATAACATATTTGTTATTGACAAATCATATGGGGATCAAGTACACATTTTTTTATTTTTCGGTAAGTGTCGCATTCGGGTAAATGTCGTATTCGAGTAAATGTCGCATTCGGGTAAATGTCGCATTCGGGTATTTGTCGCATTCGGGTAAATGACGTTCGGGTAAATGTCATTCGGGTAAATGTCTTTCGGGTAAATGGTTTTCGGGTAAATGTTATAGAACCCTCTGTAATACTTGTATGTACCCAAATGCATATTGAAAGCTTTTATCTCATCCACTTCTACTCTTATTTGAAAGCAAACTTGTTAGATGTAAATGTGGCCCACTTGCCCATCTACGTGTCCTACTTCAGTCGAAGTCCAAATAATTTGTAGTTCAATTGCAATCGAATTCATTTCCACCGACCACACAGCAATATTGCAAAATTCCTAAAAAAAAAAAGTGCATGCGTGCGCATACGCGTTTACGGCGAACACGGCCAATGAATACCATGTACTTCTACTAGGTACCAGTAGTAGTGCACGTTACCTACCGTGTTGCTCACTAATCGACTCGCGAGTCAATCAGCAGCGTACCAGCTAGTCAGGGCAGTGCAGTCAGTGTGTTTCTACCTAAAATGTGCGTTTCATATAAACAAAACTGTTTGCAATTCAATTAAAATTTATCGTTGCGTGTTTGGCCAGTATAACCAAAGCTGGAGCTGCAGCTGGCAGGGGATCCTGACACGGTTGGCTGGCAGGAGAAAAAAAAAATCTAATTCCGCGATTCAATTCCCTGGACGGGGTGGGGTGAGTTGGGCAGAATGGACATTGCTTAGACATTTTCTGGCATTTTTCCTTATCGAAATGTGATTCAGGCTTGGTAGATTTTTTTTTTGAACTTTGTAGAATAAATCCTTCAGCGCGCAATTTAATTTTGCATGATCAATTTGACGCAGTTTGTTCTAAATTACGTTGAAGTTACAAAAATGCTTCATTCATATCTGATGTGGCTTAGATGCATCAATTGCATAAAACAGAAATCTTGGTATTGATTTCTAAGTGGTAAAGTATCGGTAATAAAGCGTGATAATAATAACTGTAACTCAAATTTTTAGCGTTTTCGCAAATTCAATAAGTATTTTCCAAGCACTGCTGGCAAGCAGCACACAAGTCACAATAGAGTATCGACAGCGTAGGTTTTTGGTTGGTAATTTTCAAGTTATACTGCCTTTGAGTTAGAATTACATGAATGTACCTCCTGTACAACCAAAAATCTACGCTGTCGGCACTCCTTGTGAGTTAGAGACGAACCAGCCAAGGGCTGAAAGTCTCTTTAACCCTCGATCGATCGCGCTGTTGTATTTTGTACAACACGTTGAAAAAATCTCGCTTTTTGGCTCAGCATTAGCGTGGTGCTGACGCAGGTAGTCAACCGCGCGAGTTACGGAAGGTTAATAAAGACAAATCAATCAATCAAATCCTTTGTGACTTGTGTCCTGCTTGGGTTATATTCCATTTCTAACTACCCTAAACCTAAACAGAATGAACAACCATACGTCTCCATGGGTTAACTCTGCCAACTGAAGGCACGATAACATCCCGAGTAAAAATTATGATAATGAAACCTCTCCTGATTTAGACCGTTTAAACTGTGCGGTACTTCCGGCACCATATTCCCCATACAGTTCTCATCCGTCCCGCTGCTGGCAAGCTGTGTTCTATGTCAGTTTGCGTTCCTACTCAGTGCCAATAATTGAGAACATATCGAGCTTATTGTTTGGTAAATTTCCCGCTCCGTGTGGAACCCACTTCAGCGTGAAATGAAAGTCCAGGCTGGAAATTGAAACACAAAAACTGTTTCACCCGGTACGGGCTCCGGCACGCAACCCCATTCAGGTTCAATTACTGGAACGCACACTTATGATAAAACTAAACCAGTTTAACGCCCGTAATTGTGTCACTGCACTGCACCGGTGATGGAAGTGTGTACTTATTAATCACGCTTTCGCACGGTACCTCGCACTTCAAACAGTGTAGATTTAAAAATTAGCTTTTAATTAATCAATCGACACGTTTTTGCTCAACCGACTGTTCCAGGCGTAAAAATAGTTGAAAATTAATTTACACTCGTCCCGTAAGTGGTGACGTGGGTACTTACCGCACTGATACTGTCGGCGAATAGTTCCCCTCCTCCAAGGCCATCGCTGTCACCCAGGAAGTCTTCCTCTTCGTAAATGTCGTTACTAGAGTCGTCTAGCTCCTACGTGAGTTAGGGGATTGGTGCATCGGTTGATGTAAGTGTGGGTGTGTCGAAATACGAAAACGAAAAAAACGAAAAAAAAAACGAAAGAAAGGTAAAACACGAAATAAAGAAACAAGACAAAATGTAAATAATAAAACAGTGACAATGGAGTGATTAAATAACTATTACTACGAAAGAAGATAAAACTAAATAATTACATAAGCAACAAACATATGGTTATACAGTGTTGGACAAAACAATAAGACCAGCGGTCCTATTCTATACAAAATGGCCACGTTTGACGATAGAGTACTCGGTTTCTAGTAAACCGATTTGGCTGAAATTTTGGCAGCCGACATTGGATCACTGAAATTTTGATTTTAATAATTAAATTGATTGAGTTCTGTTCACTACTTCCAAAGTTACACATATACGGTGCGACAAAACAATAACACCAGATTTTAATGATGGTTATTAGTGGCCAACTCATTAAAAATGGTCCTATTTTTTTTCTCTCCCTTTATGGCACAGACCTACTGGTCTATATCAATTTTGTCGTTTCGTATGCTTTTCTGTAACTTTTGATGTAGTGAGAAATCAATCAATTGAATACAAATCAAAATTCACGTAACTGCATGGCGACTGTCAAAATTTCAGCCAAATCGGTTCACAAGAAACCGAGCATCACATCGTCAAACTTGGCCGTTTTGTATGAAAAATGGTCGGTGCTCTTATTGATTTATCCGACACTGTATGTAGGCACTGAAAATGAAAAACTGAAAAGTGTTTCCATAAATTAAGGCTTTGGGTATTGCCTGTAAATTTTCAGGCTGAATCTTAACTTATGCTATCCCAGCAAACACACGAACGTATATTGTTTGTCGGATTTATTGTCGAAGCCGAGGTATTAGGCATCCCAGTTAACGTTTTGATTAAGAGAGTTTTCAAAACCTCTGCTAGTCTATTTGACTAGAAAACGTTAATTGGGATTGGCTTCCATTTGCCTTCCTTTGTAAAATCATATACAATATTTTGTGTAAGCTGGGATGTTGCCTTTGACTTCAATACTTCATGACAACCGCGAAGGAAAGGGGGGGGGGGTGTTCTAATCTGAATTCAGCTAGATTATTATTTCAAAACGGCCTGTTCAGACTTGACAAAATTCAAATAATATACTATACAGCAAAAATTTCTGAGAATTACACACAACGTAAACAAACTTTACATTATTATTTTATTATTATTATTTCAAAATAATTATTATTATTGATTATTATTTCAAAACGGCCTGTTCAGACTTGACAAAATTCAGATAATATACTACACAGCAAAAACTTCTGAGAATTACACACAACGTAAACAAACTTTACATTTAAAATTCCCAAGTTTCCCCAACTCACTGAATTTTACATTATACTATTCCTTGTATGGAATATTGAACGCAAGCTTCGTACTGAGAGCAACCTGTAAATTTAAAAACAAATGGAAAAATGTGTGTGATATAACGGGGTCCTTTTGTTACATGTTATATGATGCAAAATTTTCAAACTGTGTAAATAAGCGCACCGTATCTCCTAATATAAAAAAAATACACGTGAGTAAGTACGCGGCTCTAACGGTAGAAAAAGTCATTACTTTTCAAAAAAAAAAAAAAAAATTAAAAATTTGCCTGTTGAGAAATAGGGGTGCAAGCAATATTAAACAACAAAACATCAACAAACAAATAGAAACAGCAAAAATATTCAAATAAAAATCTAAATTATCCATAATCAATTCATTTGGTGTCATAAAAAGTGTCAAGACTGCAATAAAATAATCAAAAATTTATATAATTTTTTTTTCCAGTGTGAAGTTTCGTTCAGTCTGTAACGCCACTGGCTGAAGACGGTTTCCGTGCCTTTTCTTTTAATATTCGTTGCAAGAAAAAAAATATCGCGCAAAGCTATTCGAAAACACTAATAGATGTGCACAGTTGCATTTAATCGCTTCGGTATGTTCTACTGTATGTTCTTGGGTAATTTGTGTGGCTTCGTGGTCGTGCGGCTAGTGTCACCATGCTTTTAGTCGCATCGTGCTAGGATCGCGGGTTCGATTTCCGCCGCAGCTGTTAGGGAAAGTTTTCGGCTGTGCCACTGGACGTTGCATGCTAGTCCGTTGTCTAGTGTCGTGCTTCCTTCAAAGAGAGAATAGCTCATTAGAAGTCTCGTGTCCGTGTCAAAAAAAAAATCCACATTTATTGTAGGAGGTACGAACATGATATTATGTACTGACGAACATCTATGAGAGATTTTGTACATTTTTGCGCGATAATCTACGGCGAAACGCGAAATAAATCTGATTTTCGATAATAAATTAGAAAGTTCACAATAAAAATATCGAAAAACAATAACAATATTAAAAAATACTATAAATAACATACTAGATAGTTAATTAACATAAAATAACGAGCAATTTTAGATATATGCATTTTTAACAAAAAACTATCGCTTGAGCCGTGTGGCGTCATTTTTTTATTGTAAAATTTCAAAATTTATTATAAAAAATCGCCTTAATAGGGTGACAATGGGTATTGTCGGCAGGTTTGTTCTCTTCGTCATGGGGGGTTTTTGTCAGCCAAATTGCCTGAAACTTGGCCATATAATTCAGCTAAGTTGGGAAGGATTTGAGACCAACTCTGAGTTCAATAGGTTTCAATAAACCCCCTAAGACGAAGAGAACAAAATGGCCCCTATATAGAAAATTCAATTTTATATGGAAAAATGCCCTCTTTTATTACAATTTCTGATTTACTTATTGCATTTTTGACGTTTTTTTATTGCTCAAAAACCAATTATTTATGGGAAACGTTGATTTATGATGACTTTTCTTTTGTGTTGCCTTGTGGGTGTTTACTTGCTGGTGTACATAAGCGCAACAATATCAATCACAGGGCAGTGGAGGAAGTGAAAAGGGACACGGCGAGGCTTGACGATAAACTCAACCAGGACGAAGTACACATTTACGTGTTAAGACAGAGGCAGAATTACTGGTGTTAATGCTGACGCGGTGATTGATGAGGATTTGCTTGTGGTTAAAAGGCTCTAGAGAGCGCTTAAAAATTCTCTCCGGTAAATGTGTGAAAAATCACCCGGGCGTGCGCTACAGTGAGGTTTTTGCGCCAGAGTGCGCGCTGCGGTGAAACACCGGAGAGTTCTCGCCCCGGTGACACCATGGTGCTGAATCGGTGAGTGCTGGGTGAAAACACGGGATAACGATGCGCGCGAAAGAGTAAGCCACACTCGATCCAAGGCGAACGAGCAAGACCACGCACTAGCGCTTGCTCTACCCACCACCCAAAATAAAAGAAACAGGCTTCTTGGTGTGGTGTAAAATGTTGCTATCCCCAGTGTGATCGATAAACTGATGCCCCAGTAAAACTCTACGGTGAAATGCCATCTCTGCGCTGCTTATCCGTATGAAACCCTCTTTAACACCTCTGGAACACCCTTGAACCCCCTTGAAAACCACCGAAACATTCTTGAAACCCCCTGAAACACCTTTGGAATATTTATCCCTGGGATGTCCCAGAAATCCCCTGAACTACGCGATTGGGTAAAGTGAAAAAAAAAAATCTGGCAGTCATGCTAACAGTTTATGTTGAGCCAGTGTTCAACGATTACATCATGGATGCATGAACAATGAAAATGTTATTTTAAAGAATGTTAAGCTGTAAAGGACATCCTTACAGATCTTGTAACTATGGTGTGAATTTGATATTTGTGGTTGGTTTGCCAGTAAAGCTTATTTAGTAACAGGGACTCGTTAAAATCAATCTTGAAAATTGTGCAGTTTTCGTGCTATTAGCGGTACAAAATTTTCAATCAATTATTTTAATGTAAAATTTATATACATTTTTTTGTAACTTAATTGGTTGCAGTATCGTGGCACAAATTTGTACGCATCTACGTCATACGTTTACATTGAATAAGAATTTCCTAAGTTCAATTTATAATAACATTTTCATAAAGTGTTCAACAATTGACGAATCTCCCTATTGTTCAATGTGTTTAGTGCTCTGTAGGGGCATCTGAACTGTCATAGATAGTACCTTTGCTACAGCACTACGCTTCGCAATTCCAAATCACAGAAACAGCAAGCACGACGGTGGATGTGAACAGTTGATAAAACGAGAAGAACGTATGTAGGAGTATGTGCACAGGACGAAATACTTCGGCCCCTGACCTCCAAGAGATTGAGGAGGAGGTTTGCCGGTTGAAAAACAACAAAGCCGCTGGAGTAGATCAACTTCCAAGCGAGCTTCTAAAATACGGTGGAGAAGCACTGGTGAGAGCACTACACTGGGTCATTACCAAGATTTGGGAGGAGGAAGCATTACCGAAGGAATTAATGGAAGGTATTATGTGTCCCATCTACAAAAAGGGCGACAAGTTGGATTGCGGGAACTATCACGCGATCACACTACTGAGCGTTGCCTACAAGGTACTCTTTCAAATTTTATGCCGCCTTCTATCACCGATTGCAACAGAGTTCGTGGGGCAATATCAGGCTAGGTTTATGGGTGAACGCGATACAACGGACCAGATGTTCGTCATCCGCCAGGTGCTGCAGAAATGCCGCGAATACAATGTGCCCACACATCACTTGTTCATCGATTTCAAATCGGCGTATGATACAATCGATCGAGAACAGCTATGGCAGATTATGCACGAATACGGATTCCCAAATAAACTGATACGATTGATCAAGGCGACGATGGATCGAGTGATGTGTGTAGTTCGAGTATCAGGGACACTCTCGAGTCCCTTCGAATCTCGCAGAGGGTTACGGCAAGGTCTTTCGTGCTTACTGTTCAACATTGCTTTAGAGGCTGTAATTAGGAGAGCAGGGATAAACACGAGTGGGACTAGTTTCACGAAGTCGGTTCAGCTGCTTGGTTTCGCTGATGATATTGATATTATTGCTCGTAAATTTGAGACGATGGAGGAAACGTACATCCGACTAAAGAGTGAGGCCAGGCGAATCGGATTAGTCATTAAGGCGAAACTGTAAGCATTGTCTCATTTTTTCGGTTTTTGATTTTTTATTAAATAACGAAGCAATATTTTCAAAATCGGTTTTCGTGCACATGTAGAGTATGGATCAAGGTATCTCCTGATTTTTTTTGAAGTGGAAAATGTTTTCCATTTTTGCAGAAACCATTTTTTTGTGAAATTTTGTTCAAAAATGGTTTCCGCAAAAACGAAAAATATTTTCCACTACAAAAAAAATCAGAAGATACCTTGATCCATACTCTACAAGTGCACGAAAACCGATTTTGAAAATATTGCTTCGTTATTTAATAAAAAATCAAAAACCAAAAAGTGAGGAAATGCTTCCAGTTTCGCCTTAATGTGTCGAAGACAAAGTACATGATGGCATAGGGCTCAGGGAGGAATCACCGCGCCCGCCACCTCGAATTTATATCGACGGTGATGAAATCGAGGCGGTTGAAGAATTCGTGTCACGGTGTGTCTGGTAGAACAAAATTATTTGAAAAAAATCGGTATCGCTAAGACACCCACCAAATGAAAGCTGAAGGTCCCCCCTTTCATTTGAGGCTAAAACAAGAAAGTTCTATCGGCGGTCCTAGAACAATTTTTTTTTTCAAAAATTTATTACTATGAGACTTGCATTTTCTTCCTTTCCACCTACAGTGTAACCTAATGGGCTCGTATAAGGTCGCTTATTAGTAACGTATCATACTAGTGAGTAAACGGGTAAAACATATTCATTTTTTTTATACAAAATGTTGTCCAGACAAGCGTAAAAAAATATTTAAGAGAGTTGTAATAGAATTTTGCCAATATTTAAGTATGTGTGTTAACCATCTTCTCCTTATGGACATGTAGAAGAAGTTATTTCAACTGCCATTCTCCTCGTTTTTATCGACAGTACCACAGGTTCGAAAAAATTTACAGTCGTAGTAGGCCATGACTTGGATGTCAATAAAAATAAAACGATCAACAAAGTAGCTCGGATAAAATGACTACGTGTCGAGTCCGGTATTCGTTCATTTTGTGTTCCTTTCTGGTACTTGTAAAAGCATTCAACATTTTTCGCAAATTAGAAGGATTGCTGTGTGGTATATAATTAGGTATTAGGCCATATGAATAAAATTGAGTAATAACTCTTTACTAAATCTCTGTGGAGCCGTAGAACAAATCTCTGTGAACCTTCACAGAGATCTGAGTAAAGAGTATTTACTCAGCTTTATTCATATGGCCTATTGAATCATAAAAAAGTAAAAGAAATTAAATTTCAACATAGCTTTGCTCCAAACTTTTAGAGAAACAACTACGACATGAACTCATAAAGTTACGATGAAAACCGTACCAAGGTGTGCGTGCTGTGATTGAAGAAGCTTTTTCTGTAACCACTAATATCATTGAAGGTAGTTGATGTTCACTGATTTAGATATTTGTTTTATATGGTTGAGCATACAAATAATAGACAGAATAAATTAGAAGTCCCAACTTGTTTTTATTTGTATTTGCAGGTTATTGGTATTATTGAACAACATTTTCTGAAATATACCAAATGTAGAAGTTGGTATTATCCTTCGATAATATATCGCAATTATTCATTTAAAGTTTATTAGTTCAATGATGAGATCATACCCTTTAGAATTACTGCTAAAGATGCTAAAAGGAGATTTAATATATGCATTGAAAATGCAATCACTGTACTCCATTCTCCTGCAGCAATACAGTGAATACAATCTTAATACGAAAATATCAGTTTAGACGAGAAAATCGCTTTAGATTTTTCAATGATGACGATTATGTTAATGGTGGCCTTGAGAACAATTGAGTTCTCCAAATTTTATCTCACGAAACCTATTGCAAGCCCATCCATATACGTGAGAACAAAAGATGTTTACAAAGTTCTTACAGATAGATTAACACGGGAAATCTGAGCACAAACCACTACCACACAGGAATTTGGATTGGTCAATAAATCTCGGATTTCAATTAGAATATTATGAAAAAGTACCTTTTTCACTAATAAACTAATTAAAACAACACAATTTTTATTTTAGTTTTGCTTCATTATTGTAGGCCTACCTATCTCAAATAATGGGTCGTGACCCACCTGCCCCATAAGAAATACACGCGTTTTAAAGATTTGATTCCAGAAAATGTCGAGTTGCGGTCATCTTAGGATTCTGGAAAGTGTATGTCGTCTTGTAATTAATTGTAGTATCTCGGCATGCCCTAACACTCACACTACTATACATATCACCTGTAAGTTTCGTTTGTATCATTCAGCAACGTGTACATTCGCAAGCATCAAAGTGATCGAACATTAGCACCTCTGGTGAAAGGATCGCGGAAATCATACGAAATTTGAATTCATCGTTAAATGCATGTGCCAAGTCCTGTAAAAGAGTGTTACGTCTGTTTGTCTGTGCTTATATCGTGCATTGCTCAATAGAAAAAATAATAAAATTCGTCAAATAATTGATTTTTTTGTCAAATGCACGCTATAAGGAGGATCACGGTGATATAATAATAATTATCAGTATTAGATCATGACTCGGTACACATGTAAATTTAAATTTGAACTCATCATCTCCACCTGCTTGAAACTATTACAATTTTTCTAGCATTACTGCCCATAACCACGAAACTGACTACTGTTTACTGGATTTTTTTTTATTCACTTGGGACTATTATGCTTTTTTGGGAAGTGTAATAAACATCATATAAAAAATTTTTCGTCGGAAAGCCATGTTGGCAATGGATAAACTGTTTTTCGTTATTACGTAGTACTTTGAGAAAATACGAAAAAATAGGGTAGTGGAGGTATTTTGGACCGGGCAGGTATTTTGGCCCACCTTGGGAGTTTTATGATATTTTCACATAATCTCTACTAAATCTTGGTAATTTTTTACTGGAACACGAAAAGTATTAAATTATGTGATGAGCTTTATTTTGGATGTCAGTTAAATATGCTCTTCAGTATCAAAAATAGAGAAAATGTTTTCACTTTCAATGAAACGCACGGAAAAGCACCAAAAACAAAGAAGGTGACAAATTTGTAGTCGGCATCGAAGAGGTATTAAATTTTACAAATAAATATTTATTTCATGTGAATGTAGTTAGGGCCTTGTAAGAACTCAAAATAAACTGTTCTTAACCTCGGTGGAGCGATAATATTTACTAAAATAGTGGTTAGAGGTATGGCCAAAATATGTTCAACATAATCAGATGTGGACATATTTTGGACCACCTGTCAGATCTATCTCTCCAGTTCCTTCTAAAGGGAGAAAATATTCATGCCAATGTAATGTACTCTAAAACAGATAAATAGAATAAGTTGGGACCTCCCGTGATCTGGGTTGTTATACGTTTATTTTACAATGAGATTGTTGTGGGTTCGATTTGTTCTAACAACTTTTCGCCAAGTTAAAAATTTGGATTCGATTTGTGCCCTAACAACTAGTCGACAAGTTGAAATTTTCAGGTGTTTAGTCATCCAGTTTAGAAAAGTTGTCCTTCTCGGCAATCAGTTGATGACTGAGACAATGTGTTATCTAATGTATGTTTGGCAATTTAGGTATCATTCAAATTACTTTATTTTTGATGGCCTTTCCACTCATTACAATATGTGTGGAACGTCTTTATATTTAGCAAAATCACTAGACTTCCACACTCCCTATTAAGCGTTACGTAATTTATACATGGTGACTGACGTCATGCAATAGTTAATAAATACACGTTTTGCGTCACATTTTTTTTATGAAACATCATACAACAATGCGTAAAAACTGGCAATTACAACAAAATATCATCATTTTTTACCGTTACGTTATTTTTAAACGTTCCTTGCCTCAAAAAATGAATAGAAAAGATGTAAACTTCACGTAGTTTTAACTATTTTTAAATTTTTGCTGTGATGGCTTTCATTTCATGAATCAATTGAAGTTTAATTCGGTGGGCCAAAATATGTGCACTTGGTGGTCCAAAATAAAATCAGGTGGTCCAAAATAGAAGCCCGAGAACCTTCAGGAGTTTTGATATTTCTTGTATTTACTACAACAATTTTGAGTTCTGTTTGGCCTTTTTCGACAGAAAACATGTTGCTCTACGTAATGCCTACTGAAATTATCCATATTTTGAAGTGGGAACCTTCTTTTTTCGCTGAATCGTTCATCCACTTCCTAAAGGGGTCCAAAATACCTCCCTTACCCTATCATATTATATCAAAAAAAAAAAAAATTGTTCTAGACCCGCCGATAGAACTTTCTCATTTAAGGCTCAAATGAAAGGTGGGACCCTTAGCTTTCGTTTGGTGGCTATTTTAGCGATGCCGATTTTTTTAAAATAATGTTGTCCACCAGACACACCGTGGTGTACTTGGGCTCACTGATGACCGCCGACAACGTCACCAGCAGAGAAATTCAGAGACGCATTGTGGCGGGAAATCGTTCTTATTTTGGACTCCGCAGAACTCTACGATCGAATAAAGTTCGCCATAGCACGAAGTTTACCATCTACAAAACGCTGATTAGACCGGTCGTCCTCTATGGGCACGGAACATTAACCCTACGTGCAGAGGACCAACGCGCCCTTGGAGTTTTCGAACGGAAGGTGTTGCGTACCATCTACGGCGGAGTGCAGATGGAAGACGGGACATGGAGAAGGCGAATGAACCACGAGCTGCATCAGCTGCTGAGAAAATCACCCATCGTCCACACCGCGAAAATCGGGAGGCTATGGTGGGTTGGTCACGTCATCAGCATGACAGATGGCAACCCGATTGAACAGGTTCTTGTTAGCCATTTGACCGGTACACGAAGACGATGTGCGCAGCGAGCTAGGTGGGATGACTTGTGGACTCTCGCAGAGTGTGGAACTGGAGACACAGCCGTAGACCGAGTTGGATGAAGAGGACTCCTACGTACCACAGAGGACACTCAGGCTTTAGTCTGACTGGTAAGGTAACGTAAGTCATTAGTATGGGACAAACATCAAATTCCCGTTCCAGTTGACTTCTTCGATTCCATTTAGGTCTCATATCAACTGTGCAAAATTTCAGCGCAATCGGTGAAACTATAATTTAGCGCAAGCGGTTCAAAGTTTCCATAGGATTTACTATGGGAAAAGTTACACTTTTAGATAAAAATTCCCAGAGGTCGCCCCTTGTCTCGTTAATTCAAATCAATCAACGCTACTTGCAGAAAAATCATTTATGAAACTTTCCTTCGAAGACCGCAAAACAATTGGATGCTTTTGGAAAAAGTTATTGATTTATTACTTATTAGTGATCCAACGAACGGCTTTTTGTTTTGTTTTATCAGCAGCACTGCTGCTGCCGTTGCTGCATGGGGTGGCGGGTGGCATCACCACCCCCAGAAACAGCAGCAGCCAAGGCAGCAGCTACAGTGCTGCTAATAAAACAAAACAAAAAGCCGTTCGTTGGATCACTAATCGGTAATAAATCAATAACTTTTTCCACAAGCATCCAATTGTTTTGCGGTCTTTGAAGGAAAGTTTCATAAATGATTTTTCTACAAGAAGCGTTGATCGATTTGAATTAAGGAGAGAAGGGGCGACCTCTGAGATTTTTTGTTTGAAAGTGTAACTTTTCCCATAGTAAATCCTATGTAAACTTTGAACCGCTTGCGCTAAATTATAGTTTCACCGATTGCGCTGAAATTTTGTACAGTTCATGTTGGACCTAAATGGGATTTAAAAAGTCGACTGGAGCGAGGATTTATTTTTTCCATACAAGCGTGTCCCATACTAGTAAGTCATGTTCTGACACTTCAATGCCAGAAACTACAGTTTGTGGAAGACTTGTAGGTTGTAGGGAGTGCTACCTCCTATAAACTCAAAGAATAATACATTTTCTGCACACATAAATCTTTAATTGTAGCTATACTCCGTACCACCAAACACTTCCATCCAATTATGATCCGCTCCATTTGGAAGCAATATGTCAAACAGGAAACCATACCCTAACCCATTCGGGTAAATCTAACAAATCCATAAAGTATCACCACTCAAAAAGCTCCAGCATCCTCCCGGACAGGAAACCCGCAAAACAGAAAGAAGCAGGAAAGTAGTAAAACTGTTCATTTCCGATTGCCATCAGTAACCCTCGATTACCTCAACGAATGAGGGCCAACGAACCGAAGAAAACATATATGTCATCTATCCCCTCGAAAAGAGGAAGAAAAAACACAGTTGGGACCTTTCTGCCCGTTTCACATTCCGCAAATAGAGACGACGGGGAAAATCCTATTTCATGACTAATGGATTTGCTTGGAATGAACGAATGGGTTCCAACTGCTATGGTATTTCCGATTAGTTTTTTTTTCCTCATGCGGGGTCACGACCCGAATCTAGGACCTGTATTTAGCTTTGCGGGCTGAAGTGTGGAAGATGCATGAAGTCGGTATAAAAGCCTAGGTTTTGGTTAAAAACCAGCTCTGATCTAGTGAGGGAGTACGTACGGAGAAGAAAAAAAAGTTTCTTATTTAATTCATCAAATGAATGAGCCCTCGTCAAACATATATCGGATATTTTTTGACATATTCCTTCTTTCAGATAGAGAACCACGTCCCGGATGATCCATATGTTTAAGCTGATGTCAGTGAATAGATGATAAATTTGTAGAAAGAAAACCATTTCCTAGCACCTGGTCCTGTTCAGGATACAATAACCAATAGGGGACCCCTTAGTAGTTGAATTTGATTTTGACCGTTCAATCAGTCTGATATACTCATTGATTCGTAAACAAATTCTTTACTATGTAATGCCCCAAAACCCGCCAAAAAACACTGTGGATCACCTTTTAAATTTAGGAATTTACTACAGGAGGTCAACAGTTAGTTCAAATACCCTAGTGGGTTTGAAACATGTTACTAGAGCAAGCACATACTGTCACATGGTTCCAGTTCATGAAAAGTTGGAACCTGCTCGTCTTCACTTCGATCTGTTAACCCAAAAAATAAAATTTAGACCATGCGTGACTAAACTCGCCGTACATGACCAGCACACTTGAAACTTGGGGTTGTACAAGTAAGATTTATTTGATTTGTCACAGTACATGTGGGTGAGATGAAATGGGTTAAAAAAGCTCAGACGTACTAAAAAATAACCCTCGGTGTCACTGTGTGTGGGATCAGTTCAAGCTTCAGGAAAACTCCCAACCCATCCCGAAGGATGATGTAAAATACTTCCGGTTTGTTGAATCGATTTCTGGACCAACGCAACCATGAAAGCTCCAAATTGATTTAACCGTCGCATCCCGGCGGCAAACTCTCCTCGTTTTACCCCAAGTTCGGAGAAAAAAGGGTGCTTCCATTTGAAAGCGGGTCGATAGAAGGAATCGAGGAATTATTACAAGATGTGTCGGGTCCGAAATTGAATTTAGAAAGGGACACTTTTGGGGCGGTCTCAATCCATCACACTTGAAATCGGTCGGAACACACCTGGCGGCTAGAACGGCTGAACGGATGATTACATGCACCTTGTGGAATGAGTTTTAATCCCGGAAAGGTGGAGTCATATGTCAAAATGGGTGCCAGTTTTGTTCGGTGAAAATTTGGGGAAAGGTCTGCTGGAGTTCTGTAGTTGGAAATTATCAAATACATTCGGTTTTCACAACAAACAGTCAGACGAAGCTGTAAGAAAAGCTTTCCAAAATAATTCTATTAATCAAGTTCAAGTCCATCGCACATATGCATGCACACACGTATTGCAGAGCAGATACCGTCTCATCGTCGAGTAAAATTATTGCCATAAAACGTAACACATATTGAAATCAGCTTCAAATAAATCTAAATCAATATTCGATACGCTGCTCTTCTGACTATCTTCCAGTATTTCGAGCTTCAACTACCGTGACTTCGTATAGTCGTCGGCTGGCATCAATGCACATGCCGTAAATTCAGCTACATATAGACTGTCAGTGCAAAGCGAATGGAAATATACATTACCGTTCACTCGGGCAATGTTCTCCCTCTCCTGAGCTGAATTCAGTACCTACATTTGGAATTCAAAACCCCGAGATCAAGCGCATCCGATTCTTCGCCCTTCGACAGGAATCCCCAATTCGCACAATTGTATTCATGCAGATTACCTGCCTGCCTGCCGTGCAAGCAATGGGAAAATGGCTACCGTAAACCGGAGCAAACCAAACTCGTACATTCGAGTCATGTGAATGAGTAGTACCCAAACTTTTTATTAGTATTGCGCCGAAACGTCGAATCAGAAAAAAATAAGGTTTTAGGCTTTTTTCAGGCTTTTCGGGCTCGTATGAAGTTGATCACCAATATTAAATTCTTTTCCCGATCAGCCTAGATAGCTGTGTAGTATCGGTAGCGGTTGTCTCAACTGGCTAAGAATAGCATTACGGACCGCCTGTTCCAGTGGTAGGAGTTCACTAATCAGGTGGTGACACCAAAGTCAAGGTGTAATGTGGCTTTACGCTTACCGTGCCTAGCAATGAATGGTTAGTGGGGGTCTTATAATAACCTAATCGCAAACGGTGCCGGTGGAGTACCAGGGCACCCTCCACAGTATTTTCCCTTACTGTGCTAACCAGAGCAATGGCGCGGTGGACCTTGTGTTTCTCCGAGACAAACAGCTGCCCTTGTTCAGTCTCATACTTGAGGCTGAATACGGGCGGGATTATGAAGATGTTATTAATTAGTTGAAATTTTCACTTATGTGGTTTTGTACTATGCGTTTTACACAGTGTATTCTGTGCATTCTCTCCTTTGGCGCACTCAAATCGATACCGATCTGGCTTTATTGTTGTTGTTCTTTTTTGTGAAGTTTAATCCTGCCCTGTTTGGGTAGTGGCTACGATTAGGATGGCTCAGATCAATCTTCAGCACAAAAGAACAGCAACGATCAATCTTTGTAGACTTATGCAAAATGGTATAGCCCAAGTGGCATTAGCCCAAGAACCTTACTTTCGTAAGGGGAATTCCTATCTAGGAAACCTTGTGAATCCGGTGTTTGCTACTTCAGTAAAAATGAAATGGCAAACTCACGTGTCATCCCAAGTAACCAAAAGTTCAGATAAAAGGATACTTTATAAGCTAAGCAGCTTGTTCGGGGTCGCTCATTAGCCTTCTAAGCAGCTTCATTTTTAAGTAATTTTGGAACTTGAAAGTTCACATAAGCACGCTGGATAGCCTTCTAAGCAGCTTCTGACAGAACTTTGTCAAAATTCATGCAGAAACAAAAATGTGTTTTTCAGAATCACACCCTGTTGGTGGGGGTTTGTGATTCACGTCTGGAAATTGCTACTGATAACTATATTCTCACATATGTCGCTGCTATGTAGATTTGAACTGGATCCTCCTGCGTTATAGCCTGCCGACTTACCGCTGCGCTGCTGAAGACACTTGACAAAGTCAAGCTAACTTCACTACTGTACAAATGTGCAAAACTAGCTGCCGACAGAAAATCGATTCAAGTCAGACTTTACCTGCTGTCCACTTAAACGCAGCTGTAGTACTGTGGTAGAGCGTAGGGCTCTCACGCAGCGACTGTCGGTTCGAATCCGATGGGCGGCTATTTTTTTTTTGCTCAAGCCTAGTATTCATTGATTTGATAAATTCATATTTGTCTTTTATTCGTTTACGCTTAAACAGTTGTTTTCTGTAAAAGAAATAAATTTAATCTTCATTGAAACACAATGCTACTATGAACTTGAAAGTTCCGACAAAGTTCCGACATAGCATCTTGAGCAGCTTTAAAGTTTCGCGAAGTTCAGATAAAGCTCCAAATGAAACTTTCTGGCTGCTTAAGAGGCTAACAATTAGCCTTGCCGGAACTTGTGACCCAAGTTTCAGCAAGGCTCATCGTTAGCCTCTTAAGCAGCCAGAAAGTTCCGTTTGGAACTTTATCTGAACTTCGCGGAACTTGAAAGTGCATTTTGTCATGGAAGCGGAACTTTTGGTTACTTGGGATGCCATGTGTGCTTGTCAACAACGCAATCGTTGCTAAACTCATCTCTGAACTAACTACTAGAGATGTATGTACAATCACAATCAATGCATCTGTTAGAAACCTCAACAGGAAATACGTTTATTGTTCGGTTTATTTACCGCATGATGAACCATCCCCTACGGATGCTTTCAAGCAAGTCATTGCAAACTGCATTTCAAAAGGCCTTCCTCTAATTATTGGTAGTAATGCTAATGCTCACCATATAATCTGGGACAGCTCAGACATTAATTTGAGAGGCTCCAGTTTGATGGAATACTTAAGTAGTACAGTTCTTGGATTACTTTATAGGCAACCGCCCAACCTTCACGGTATCTGCTAGAGAGGAAGTGTTAGATATAACGCTTTGCCCTAGCAGAATTAGTCACGAGCTGACCAATTGGCATGTGTCAGATGAAGAATCTTTATCTGACCATCGCTACATCTTGTTTGAACATGTGAATGTTACTTCGCAAACTTTGCGTTTCAGGAACCCTCGGTCAACCAACTGGGATCTCTTTACTGATTTGGTTGCAGCCAAATTTCATGGATACTCACCATCCATTATCACTCCAAGTGATTTAGATGATGCCGTTGATACTACAACGGCCTTCATCATGGAAGCTTTTGAAGAAGCTTGCCCTCTGCGGTCCGTGCAGACCACAAGAGGAACCCCTTGGTGGAACTCTGATCTGGCGAAGCTAAGGAAACAATGTAGAAAGAGTTGGAACAGACAACGTTCGGCTGGATCGGAGGCTTTCAGGTCGGACTGCAAGGCCTTCAGAAAACTCTTCGGTCTGCTAAACGATCCAGCTGGAAAAACCTTTGTACAAATGTTTCCAGTCTGAGTGAAGCCAGTCGGTTGAACAAAATCCTTGCAAAATAGAAGGATTTTAAAGTGAACGAACTTCGTTTGCCAAATGGTGATTTCACTTCCTCCGATGAGGAAGTTTTGGAATGTTTATTCAGTACACACTTCGGATGAACCTGATTTCTTTTCTGGTAGTTATGATTCTTTAGCTTCGGCTCGAAGTATCATAACTTTAGAATCGATTGAATGGACACTAAATAGCTTTGCTCCTTTTAAATCTCCTGGGGCAGATGGGATTTATCCTATTTTGCTTCAGAAGGGATTTTATCATTTCAAACATGTTTTAAAACAACTACTTGTTTGCAGTTTCGCTACAGGGTATATTTCCAAATCCTGGCGGGATATTACTGTAAAGTTTATTCCGAAAGTGGGTCGTGCGTCGTATGAAGAAGCAAAGAGCTTCAGACCTATCAGTTTGACCTCTTTTCTTCTGAAATGCTTAGAACGCATTGTCGATCATCACATCCGTGATGTTCATTTGGCCAATGTGCCTCTTCATGTGAAATAACATGCTTAATATTCTAGAAAGTCCACTGTGACTCTTTTACTCAAGGTTGTTTACAATATCGAGAAAGCATTCGCTCATAAGCAATCTTGTTTGGGTGTTTTCTTAGATATTGAGGGTGCCTTTGACAATGTGCCTTTCGATGCCATATTGGTATATCTCCAATGACTTCCAATTGGATTCATCAAATGCTCAAAACCCAATATCTGTTCCCAACATTGCGTTTTGCAGGAATTAGGAAATTGAGCGTTTGTGGATGCCCACAAGGAGGAGTCTTGTCACCGCTTTTGTTCAATCTCGCAGCAGATACGCTATTGAGGCAACTCAATAATAGCGGTTTTTCTTCTTATGGTTTTGCTGACAACTACCTAGCATTATTAGTTGGTATGTGTATCACCATCCTTTTCGACCTAATGCAAAGCGCCCTTCAGGTAGTTGAGGGTTGGTGTCGTCAATATGGCCTTTCGGTTAATCCGAGTTAAACATCTATTGTTCTTTTTACGGAAAGGCGAAACCGTAATGGCGTTCGACCTTTGCGTCTCTTTGATTCTGAACAGGTAAAGTACGTTGGAGTCATTCTTGATTCCAAGCTTTCCTGGACACCTCGTATTGAGTTCAGAATCAAGAAAGCTTGTATGGCCTTCGGTCGGGCAATGCCGGCGAACCTTTGGTACAACTTGGGGTCTTAAACCCAAGTATATCAAATGGATCTACACAACTCTAGATTGAGTTTGAATAAGGGCGAAAGAAACATGAGAGAGTTCTCTTCATCGACTCTCTCTTCTTCAAATTAAAGTGACAAGATGCAAGTAAGGTACTTTTTGGTCATAAATCGCTAGGTTGTGATGCAATCTAGCGTCTAAGTGTAAAAAAGTTCGATTGAATTTGCATCTTGTCACTTTAATTTGCAGAAGAGAGAGTCGATGAAGAGAACTCGCTCATGTTACTTTCGCCCTTATTTAAACTCAATCTAGAACTGTTGTTCGGTCAATATTGCCCTACGGGTGTCTTGTGTGGTGGCGAAAGGGCGAAATGAGAAAGATCCAATCAAAGTTAGGCCATCTGCAAAGGATGTGCTTAATGGCGATGTCTGGAGCGTTCTCTTCAACTCCCACGGCAGCGCTAGAAGTTCTCTTTGACGTTGCCCCACTACACATTCATCTCAAACAAGAAGCCCTTTCTTGCACTTACCGGTTACGGGTACTCGGTCTACTAGAGGAAACTCCTGTGAACCGCACATCAACACACACCTCGTTGTTTCCACTTTTGGTGAATTGGGACAAAATTGTCCTTGCTCCAAGTGATCTTACAATTGCTTGTAATTTCCCATATAGGACATTTTCCACGAAATTCCCTTCCCGGGAAGAGTGGACATCTGGTTATCTGGAAAGAAGTATTTCAGACGGCATCGTATGTTACACTGATGGCTCCCTTCTCGAAGGTCGAGCAGGTGCTGGTGTTTATTCTCGTGAGCTAAGGCTGTATCAGTCTCACTCACTTGGTAGACACTGCACCGTTTTTCAGGCCGAAATCTTTGCTCTTATGTGCGGAGTGCAATCAGCACTTCAGCAGCACGTAATGGGCAAAGTAATATACTTCTGTTCAGATAGCCAGGCTGCTATTAAAGCACTTGCTTCGGCCAACTCCAGGTCGAAGATAGTTATCGCTTGTCGAACTCAAATCGAGGAGCTGAATTCAGCAAACGCTGTTCACCTTCTATGGGTACCTGGTCATTCTTCCATCGCTGGAAATGAATTGGCTGATGAGTTAGCTCGCTCTGGAGCATCACATGACTTCATTGGCCCTGAGCCAGCTATTCCGATATCGAAGTGTTGGATTAAGCTTCAGATTCACACCTGGGCTGTCACTCAACACAGACAATATTGGAATAGTTTGGAGTCATGTCGTCAAACCAAATTGTATAGTGCTGAGCCATCTCTACGGGTGGCGAAGTATCTAACTAATCTGTCTAAGCAATTGCAGCATGCTGGTCAAAGCATTGACTGGCCACTGCCGACTCAGCTATCACATGGCGAATATTCAGCAAGCTGATTCATTTGCCTGTAATAAAGGGTGATACGGTCAAAATTTGGTCACACAATTTGTTTCATAACTTGAGACTGCGTACACCAAAACAGCTAATTGTTGGACCAGTATTGGTACATTATATGTAGCTTATACCATAAAATTTTCATCAAAATCGGTTTAGTATTTGCGGAGATATTGTGAATCCTGAAAACTGCAATTTGAAAATTTTGTACAAAGAGGATTAAAAAATAAGAACACATTTTTACTCTTTTTTTTATAGAGCCAGAAATACTAAACTAATTTCAATGAAAATTTTTCTGTGTGTAAAGTATACAT
Organism: Aedes albopictus; assembly: GCF_035046485.1. Lineage (NCBI taxonomy): Eukaryota > Metazoa > Arthropoda > Insecta > Diptera > Culicidae > Aedes > Aedes albopictus. Next base: position 485,808,132 of record NC_085137.1, on the reverse strand, counting down.
ATCAAAATGTTGTGAAAAATTTCATTCAATTTGATCCAGCCGTTACAAAGTTATATTTGTTTAGATGGTCAAATTTTGCCAACTTTTGCCAAGTCAAGTCAAATTTTGGTCACACATTTTTTTTTTCATAACTTTAGATTGCGTACACCAAAACAGCTGATTTTTGGATCAGTAATGGTACATCATATGTAGCTTGTACCATAAAATTTTCATCAAAATCGGTCTAGTATTTGCGGAGATATTGTTGAACCCTGAGATCCGCAATTTTAAAATTTTGTGCAAAGAGGATTCTCACATTTTTACTGTTTTATTTATAGAGCCAGAAATACTTAACCGATTTCAATGAAAATTTTTCTGTATGTGAAGTATGCATATCAAAATGTTATGTAAAAATTTCATTCAATTTGATCCAGCCGTTACAAAGTTATATTTGCTTAAGTGGCACCCGGTCAGTTTTTTTCATATTCAAACTACTTTGAAAGTATTCATACAAAATTGCTCAAAATTTTACTGAGAACGTATTTTCATAATAGTACTATACTGTAAAATTTTGATAAAAATCGGAGCAGTATTGGTAGTTCTATAATCAAAATTGTGCTTTATTGACCTTAAATTTCCGAAAATTTACTACGGAGCGCCTTTGTACAAAATTTTAAAAAGGTAGGTCGATGGTTTTGTCTATATATCAACCAATACTCAATCGATTTTGATGAAAATTTTATGGTATAAGCTACATATAATGTAGCATTACTGGTCCAAAAATCAGCTGTTTTGGTGTACGCAGTCTAAAGTTATGAAAAAATTGCGTGACCAAATTTTGACCGTATCACCCTTTAGCTGTGAATCCGATTATGGAACTTCGTATCATTTGATATGTAACTGTCCAGTTTTCGCGCAACTGCGTTCCGAGTATTCGGTAAACACTTATTAAGTGAAGCTGACTTCAGAAACCTGAATCTTCAGGATATTCTGATGTTCTTAACCCGCTGTGGTAATGAACTATAGGCTTTCTTTACGCTTTATGCGTTATTACAGTGACCTTTTCAGGGCACTGTTGGAACCCATTGTGGTACGCTTGTGCGTTAGTACCCTCTTCCAGGGTATTTTTCCTATTTCCCTACCTGTCCTTATCCTCATCCTTATCCTCATCCTTATCCTTATTTCCTTCCGTTTCCCTCAGGTAGATGATGAAATAGGCTGTTATTTTGGCGATGGCACAAATGTCCCAAATGGAGGATAACGTGCCTCTGGAGCCGGCCTTCTGATACCTGATTACCTGATGAATGAATGCATGGTTCTTTTGGTCGTCCAATTTACCCCCATTTCACAGTATTCCACCAAACTTGCCTCTGTCTGCAATGCATGCTATGTTCCTTTTTGGACCCAGCCGAGCGCGTAATGGAAACAAAATGGGACGTTTTGAGCGGGTTTCGGCGCGGCTTCAATCCGCAAAGCATTTCTTCTAATATATCGTATTTTCGTTTCGTCGCGGTTGTCGACATATGTGTACACATACATTCCGTTGACTGCTGCCAAACCATGTGTGTGTGTGGGGGGGTTGGTGGGAAAATTTCAAGTACACTCACTCACCCACAGGGGGCGCGTACTTTTCCATCATCCAACCAACCAACCAACCAACCAACCAAGTGATGGCATCGCTCCGACCGACAGACGGCGGTGGCAACATCAGCAGAAATTTGCCAATGTTGAATTGAAATGGAAATCAATATTCATACCCACCAGCAGCAGCAGCAGCAGTGAGCCAAAGCCAACAGTAGTGGCACCAACAGGCACCAGCTGTTTGCTGCTTCGCTTCGGAAAGGGTACCACCGATTCCATTTAGAAGGGCTCAAAGAATTTCCACCAAGGATGACGACGACGACGACAAGCGCATAGATTGCTCGGTGGGTTGCCTGCCGAAAGGGTGCACCCGATGAAACTCGAGAGATGATTGAGAGAATTGGAATATGAAAGGAAAATGTTCAACCGTGTAATCATATTCAATATGCCAGCCGAAAAAAAAGCAATGTCGGCTGGCGGACAGCAATTGTTGGTCTGAGTTGGAAATATAGCTACCGAAACGTGTGTATGATGCTTGACGCAGCACGCGTGTCAATTGGCGTGGAATGATATACAGGGCTGAAAATTGGAACTGATGCCTTCAGTTAAAGAAAAATCCCAAGCAACACACATGTTATAATAGAGTAACGACAGCGCAAGTTTTGGTTGTATAAAAGTTTATTTTACGTAATTCCAACATTGTGTTGAAATAACGTAAAATAAACTTCTATACAACCAAAACTTGCGCTGTCGTAACTTTTATATAACATGTGTGTTACTTGGGATGAGTGTTCGAGGTCTTTTATTGGGAATTCTTTCGAAAATCGTATGCTTGAGTTACCAATACCCGGAGCCCTTTGAAGCCGGATGTTTTGTAAGTATTATTATAGAGCTTTTTCTACGTATATCTCTAGTTTTGGTGCACAACAGCATAAAAAGGGTAGAATATGATGCAGAATATTTTTCCTAGATATCCTAGTTCATCCAAACTGTTCTTGAGTGTCGAACCTAACGTCTACGGGTGTAACAATAACTTCTTTCATTATGCAAAGCTACGAATTGTAATCTATCATGTCCAGTAAACCTTCTGAAAGTTCAATAGACAGTATCAAATCAGTCGGGATGTTCTAGGTCATCCCAACTGTTCTTGAGTTTGGATTCTAAAGTCTATGTGCGTAACGATTACTTCTGGCCCATTGTCCTGCGTCCGTCAACGGAGCCGGCTTCATAACTTTGTACAAACTCATTTACACAAACAATCGATAATCTGGGACATCACTTTGTAGGCGGCATTCAGAATAGTGATAGCTCGGAGATTCTCACATTCCACCTTGTCTCTTTTCTTGTAGATTGTACAAATGACCCCTTTCTTCCACTTCTCCGGTAGTTGTTCGGTTAACCTGATCCGGGCTATTAGCCTGTGCAGGCAAGCCAAACTTTTCTGGGGCTGGGCCCATCTTGATGGGTTCAGCTCCGATACCATCCTTATCAGCTGACCTATTGTTCTTGAGGTGCTGGATAGTTTCCTTATTTTCCCTCAATGTGGGAGTTGGATCGTTGTTTGTCCCTGCTGTACTGACGTAGTAATTTCTCCCGCTGCCTTAGTCCCCCATGTATGTGCTCCCCGCACCATTCAGGTGTTTGGCGTAGTGCTGCTTCCACCTTTCACAAAACTATAATGAAGTGACCCTTGAGAGTTAAGAGGTTCATGAATCCTATTTGGTTGTGTAACGTTACTAACTAAAACGAAATCACCTCATCAAGGGCGTAACCATCTTTTCGATCAGGGAAGGGGGGGGGGTGCTCATGTACACTTAGCAAATTTGTGCCTACTAGCTTCTATATCTATACGCAATTCGACGAAATTGAATATAATAACTTTATATTCTAAAATCATTTTTGAAGGGTTACAGCAGTCACGCTGTTGTATTTTGTACAATACGTAAAAAAATCGCCTAATCTACATGATTCAAGGTGGTGCTGGTAGCGGAGAGCAATTTCTGGATGATTAAGGATTTTTAGTTCTATAAATTTCTGGTCCTTTTTAAAATTATCATCTAATACTATTCGCTGGAGGAATTCCTCCAGAAATTCTTGAAATAATTGAAAATAAATCATCAGATGAACCTGGAGAGGTTTTTTGTACATCTCTGAAAAGATTATTGAAGGATTTCTAAAATTTTCGAAGGAACTCCTGAATAAATTTTTGAAGAGAACCTGAGAGGGATTTCTGGAGAAATAATTTGAGCAATCCCTGGAAGACTTTCTGGATAAATCCCTGGAGCAATTTCTTTAGAAATGCCTGGAGAAAGCCTAATAAAATCCATGGAGAAATTTCCGAAGGAATTCCCAGAGGAATCCATGGCACAATTTCTTAAAGTATATCTGGAGGAAATCCTGTATAAATTATGGGATGAATACCTAGAGAAAAATCTGGAAATATCACATGATGAAATCATAGAAGAAATTCTAGACAAATTTCTGGAGGATTCCTTGGAGAATATTCTGGAGGAGTTCCTGCAGGAATTCTAGGAGGAATCCCTAGAAAAAAAAACAGAATAAATCTCTTGAGTAATTCCTGGAGGAAATCTTAGAAACATTAAAAAAAATCCTTGTCGGAGTTCATGGAGAAATCTCTGAAGGAATTATAGGAGGAATTCCTGGAAAAATCTCTAGAGAGAATCCTGGAAAAAATGCCAGGAGAAACTTCTAAACAAATTACTGACGTAATTCCTGGAAGAATTATTGGATGAGACCCAACAGGAAATCTTGAAGAAATTCCTGGAGAAATTTCTTGGATGAATTCTTGGAGCAATCCCTGGAAAAATTACTGGAGAATTGCTGGAGAAATTTCTGGAAAAATCCCTCGAGATATTCCAGGAGGATTTCCTGGAAGAACCCTTGGAGGAATTTCTGGAGGATTTCCGGGAGGAATCTCTGAGAATATTCCTGAAGAAATTCGTGGAGAATTACCTGTAGAAAACCCTGAGCAATTGCTGGATAAATCTCTGAAAGAATTCCTGGAGGAATTTCTGGAGTAATCTCTTAAAAATTTCTGAAAGGTGTTCCTGGAGGAATTCCTGAAGATATCCTCAAAGGAATTTCTGAAGGAATCACTGGGAGATCCTTTAAGAAATTTGTGCAGAAATCCCTGGGGGAATCCCTGAAAAAATCCTGAAGGTAGTCCAAGAAGTTCTCCTCTTGGAGGAATTTCTGAAGTAATCCGTAGAGGATTTCCTGGAAGAATCCTTGGAGGAACTTCTGGAGGATTTCTTGGAGGAATCTCCGAAGGATGTCCTGGAGGAATCCACGGGAAAATTCGTGCAGAAATCTCGGAGGAATTCCTGAAGCAATTTCTAATGGAATCTCAGGTGAAATTCCTAGAAAATCTGTGGAGAAATTCGTGCAGAAATCCCGGAGGAATTTCTGAATCAATTTCTGTTTGAATCTCATCATCTCCTAGAGAAATGTCTGAAATTCCCTACAGAAATTGCAACAAAAAAAAAAATATATATGAAGGAATATATCTTGGAGGAATGCCTGGAGGAATTCCTAAAGGTATTCCTGTGCGAATCGCTGAAGGAATCCATGATAAAATTCCTGGAAGAATCTCTAGAGGAATTCTTGAAAGAATTATTGAATAAGTTTCTAGAGGAATCTCCAGACGAATTCTGGGAGATTTATCTAATTTTTCTATTGCTGAAAAAACTCCATGAGAAAATCTTGAAGGAATTTCTGGCAGAATTTCTGGATGAATTCCAGGAGAAATCCTCGAAGGAATGCTTAAAGGATTCCCTGAGGCAATCTTTGAAGAAATTTGTGAATAAATCAATGGAGGAATCTCTAGACAAATTCTTTGAGGAATACCTGAAGGAATTCCTGAAAAGTTACTGAAGGTATTTCAGGAGAATTTCCTGAAAGAATTTCTGAAGAAACCCCTCGAGGATTTTCTGGAAGAATCCTTAGAGGAACTTCTGGAGGATTTCCTGGATAAATCTTGGAAGGATTTCCTGGAGGAATCCCTGGGAAAATTCCTGGAGAATTCGTGGAGAAATCCCTGGAGGAATTCCTGAAGCAATTCATGAAGGAATATCAGGAGAAATTCCTGGAAAAATGCCTGAAGAAATTCCTGGAAAACTTTCTGGAAGAACTTCTGAAAAAAATCCAGAAGATTTTCTGAAAAAAACAATCCTGGAAGAATTGCTGACATAATTTCTGAAGGATATCCAGGGACAATTCCTGGATCAATTCCTTGAGTAATTACTGGATGAATTCCTGAAGAAATTCTCAGGGTAATTCCTGGAGAATTTCCTGGATGAGTCCTTGAGAAATTCCTGGATTAAATCGTGTAGGAATGCCTAAAGCAATTTCTGGAGGTTTTCCTTTGAGAATTGCTTCAGGAATCCATGAATGAATTCCTGAAGGAATCTTTGGAGAAATTCTTGCAAAGATTACTGGATTAATTTCTGGAGGAATCTTTAGAGGAACTCTGGGAGAAAATTCTGAAAAAATCCTATGAAACATTCCTGGTGGAATTTCTAGGGAAATTCCAGGAGAGTTTTCGGGGGAATTCTAGGGGATATTCGTGGAGAAAACTCTGGAAAAATCCCTGAAGAAGTTCCTGGAGGAACTTTTAGCGAAATTCCTACCTAGAGGAATCCATGCCTGGAGGTAAACCTACAAGAATTCTTGGAGGAATTCCTGAAAAAATTCTAGAAGGTATTTCTAGAGAAAATCCCGGCAGAATTATTGAAGAAATCCCTGAAGGATTTCGTAGAGAAATCCCTGAATAAATTACTGACACAATTTATGATGGAATTCCTTGAATATTCCCTGGTAAAATTCCTGTAGAAATCCCTGAAAAAAATCCTGGTGAAATTCCTCGAGGAGATCCTGGAGAAATTCCTGGATGAATGTCTGCATGGATTTCTGAAGGAATCCTAGGAAGAATTCCTGAAACAATCCCAGGAGAAACTCCTGGAACAACTCCTGGAGAATTCCTGGAGGATTTTTTGGAGAAATCCTGAGGCGGTTTCTGAAGGAATATCTGGTGGAATTCCTGGAGAATCGCTGAAAAAACTCCCGGAGAAATCTCTGCAAGAATCCAAGGATGAATCTCTGGAAGAATGCCTAGGAGAATTCCTAGTGGAATTCTTGGAGGATCCTCTGATGTAATTCCTGGAGAAATCTTTGTATGAATTTCCTGTAGGAGTCTCTAGAAAATATCCTTAGAGGAATCCCTTGAAGATATCCTGGATAAATTTCTGTAGGAATTCTTGGAAGAACCCCGGATGCAATTATTAGAGGAATCTCTGGAGGAAGGCCTGGAGGAAGTCCTGAAGGAATGTGTTGAGGAAAACCGAGAGGATTTCTGAAATCTGAATCTCTGGAAGAAAAAAAATCTTGTAGGAATTCTTGGAGGGATCCTAGAGGCTTGCCTGTAGGAATTCTGGAAAGAATCTCCAGAAAAACTCATGGTTAAATCTCTAGAGGATTTTCTGGAGGAGATTGTGGAGGGATCTCACGAAAAAACGAAATTCCTAGAGGAATTCCTGAAGAAATTCGTGGATGAATCTCTTAAGAACTTTGTAGAGGAATACCAGGAATAATTCCTGAAGAAATCGCAGATGGAATTCTTGGAGAAATTGTGAAGGAACCCTCAGAAGAGCTCCTGAAGAAACTCCAGATTCCTCCCGGAAGCAATTTCAAGAGGAATTCCTAAGGAGATTCCTGAACAGTTCCTGGAGGAAGAACTGAATTATTTCCTGAAGGAGCTCCTTAAAGAATACAAGGAGGAATTCCTGAAGGAATCTTAAGAAGAGTTACTGGGAGCATCTTTGTAGAAATTTTAAAAATAAGTTGTTCCAGAAAGAATCGCAGAAGCAATTCCCGAGTTAAGCCCTGCAGAAAATCTTGGAGGAATCCATGGAGGAATTCCTGGAGGATATCATATCGAAATGCCTGTAGGATTAACGGAGGAATCTCTGGAAATACTCCTGTAGGAATCTCTAGAATTCCTGGAGGAGTTTCTGGAGGAATCTCTAGAGGCATTTCTGGATGATTGTTCAGAGGAATACCTGCAGCAATTCCCAGAGGAATCCCTGGAATAATTCCTGGAGGAATCTCTGAAGAACTTCTTGGAGGGATCCACCCCTGCCCCCCCTCTGGCCACGCCCATGCCACATGTTACAGTGATTGTTTTCATCAACTAAGCTCCACAGGCAGTGAGGATGGCCCATAATATCCCACAAATATATAACGACGCTTATTGCTCCTCGAAGCTATGTTTTCATGAGTAGTTTGGCTGATCTGGAATTAATATCTTAAAACTATCTTGGAATGACTCATGAAATTTATGGGATTTTTTGGCGCTATATCGGTCTTCGGGTTTCTTTAAAAACAACCGGTTAGGTTAAAAGCCGACGTTTCGAATGTTTATTCATTCATCCTCAGGGCAAACTACAAATTTCACATTTAGTACAAATTTCACATTTAGTCACTTATTAACATATAACATACAGATTATACAAATTACTTACACCATACAGTTATTTCTATGTCAAGTGGTTTTTTAACATTGATTTTGGAACGGCTGACAAAATTACACTGCAATATTTAAACAAAAATTCGGACATAGTGACTAAATTCATTTGAATGGGTCTAACATTTAACGTAGCACAAACTTACACAGCTTTCACCCGCGCACATCCAAACGGTTATGAATCAAAATGTTTCAAATGAGAGATATCCAAACCCATATGGAACGGACAAGGAGAGATAACAGAGAACATAAAACATAGAGAGTGAGATATTATCTATTATCGCCCTTCGTCCGCGATTGAGTGCAGGAAACCCGAATAAACTACATTCAAATTGCTCGTGTCGGTTCTGAAATTTACCGTTGTGTTGTCACAAAAGATGTGACACATTTCGAGTATTTGAAGCGCATGTAGCCGGTTGTCCTGTTCTACGATCTTTGTTTTCGACAGATCGAAACGATGATCGTTCTCAATCGCATGTACCATTAAAGCCGTCTTTTTGAATTCTTCCTCCCTCTCATTCGCCTCGAGTGGATCAGAGGACTTCAGCTCTGTATACCGATTGATGAGTGATCGGTGTTCAGAGAGGCGGTTTTTCAGTTGCTGTGTTGTCAAGCCAATGTAGGAAGCGTCGCAGTCAATGCAGGGGATGCGATAAATCACATTCCGTTGCTCCAACTGTGGCGTCTTATCTTTTAGCTTGGAAAACAACAACCTATTGGTTTTGACGCATTTGAAACTTAGTGTGATGCTGGGAAAGTTTCTTTTAATAACTTTCGCAAGAGCCGGAGTAAGGTTATCAACGTGATGGAGAGATCGATATGTTTTTGGTTCAGGATTAGTATTGCCACTATCATTAGGTACATTGGTGCTTCGGTTGATAAATCGGTTTACAAGCCGATTTATCAACGCACTCGGATAGTTATTGTTGAGCAAATACTCCCTTACCAAATCCTTCTTCTCGTTTTCTGATCTGCATGTCGACAGCCGAAACACTCTCCCAATGAAACCGGTGGCCGTGTTTAATTTTTGTGTGAGTGGGTGAAACGAGAAATAATTCAAAATGCGTCCCGACGCAACAGGCTTTTTGTACCAGTCCGTGGTGATCGTCTGTTGTTCTGTGCGTATAAGCAACATGTCAAGGTACGCAAGCTTATTATTCTCTTCAATTTCACACGTGAATTGAATATGTGGATTGAACCCGTTAAGAGAATGCCAGCCCATACCGAAACAAATTGGAAAAAGCTATGGAGCAGTTCACGCGCACAATTCTCAACACCGAGATAAAAGACAGCTACTACAAAATACAGCAGCTGGAAAGAGCCATGTCCATCCTCACCAGCCAAATCACTCAGGTAACCCCGTCGCACATCTACACTACATTTTTTCAACACCAAGAATCTTTCTCCAAAAAACACGAACGCCTTTCAAAGGTTAGAACCGAGAGAAAAATTCAACGGCTACTTGAGAGAGTTGAAATTGAAAACACAATCAATTTCACCCCGAACGATGCTTGGATACGGAACACCACTAATGTGGAAGTTCCCAATGAAACCAAAATTTTACTAGGATACGGTCCCAAGTTTGCATTGCCGGTGGAAAATAATCAAGAAATTCCATATTTCAAGATTATTGCAGACTTGGAGTCTATCCTTAAACTAGAGCCGGATCCCATTCTCCAAGCGGCCCACCGAAACCAGTTCACCAACATCTTGCAAAACTACGTGAACAAGAGAAAAGGTACACATTTCAATACTACCTCTAAATGTGTCGATCACTTTATGATTGAAGCGCTTAACACAAGTAAGAAGTTCATACGTGATCATCCAGACGTGTATATTGTACCGGCTGACAAGGGGAATAAAACTGTCATCATGATGAGAGATGAGTATGAAGAGAAAATGCAAACTCTTGTCAGCGATGTCAATACATACGAAAGGATCGATACGGACTGGACGAACAAAATACAAGCACAAAACAACAAGCTTGTGAATAAGCTGTTCAATCACAAAATGATCGACCAACAAACCAGGTCTCGGTTAGTCTCTTACCATGCGACTTGTCCGAAAATCTATGGGCTTCCCAAAATACACAAGCCGGACAGTCCGCTGAGAGTCATACTATCGTGTATAAATTGCCCAACGTATGATCTCTCAAAATATCTCGCAGACATTCTACGCCACTCGATAGACCAAACCAAATACAATGTGCAAAATTCCTACGAATTTTGCACATTTATAAACAACGTCACTTTGCCCCCGGGCTATGTATTGGTATCGTTTGACGTAGTAAGTTTGTTTACATGTATTCCGCGAGACATCGCAATCGAAGCGGTACGAAATAATTGGAGTCTGATCGAGAAAAACACCACCATAAAGAATGTGGATATGTTCGTTGAATTGATAAATTTTAATCTCTCCTCCAGCTATTTCGTGCACCGCGGCAGTTTCTATCGTCAGAAAGCAGGCACGGCAATGGGCAACCCATTGTCTCCTGCGCTTGCAGATCTGGTGATGGAAACGCTACTCGATCACGTGCTCGGTGCGATCGATATACCCATCCCGTTTCTGAAAAAGTTTGTCGACGACCTCATTACCGCTCTCCCAATCGAAAAGATTGAACATGTGAAGAATTCTCTTAACGGGTTCAATCCACATATTCAATTCACGTGTGAAATTGAAGAGAATAATAAGCTTGCGTACCTTGACATGTTGCTTATACGCACAGAACAACAGACGATCACCACGGACTGGTACAAAAAGCCTGTTGCGTCGGGACGCATTTTGAATTATTTCTCGTTTCACCCACTCACACAAAAATTAAACACGGCCACCGGTTTCATTGGGAGAGTGTTTCGGCTGTCGACATGCAGATCAGAAAACGAGAAGAAGGATTTGGTAAGGGAGTATTTGCTCAACAATAACTATCCGAGTGCGTTGATAAATCGGCTTGTAAACCGATTTATCAACCGAAGCACCAATGTACCTAATGATAGTGGCAATACTAATCCTGAACCAAAAACATATCGATCTCTCCATCACGTTGATAACCTTACTCCGGCTCTTGCGAAAGTTATTAAAAGAAACTTTCCCAGCATCACACTAAGTTTCAAATGCGTCAAAACCAATAGGTTGTTGTTTTCCAAGCTAAAAGATAAGACGCCACAGTTGGAGCAACGGAATGTGATTTATCGCATCCCCTGCATTGACTGCGACGCTTCCTACATTGGCTTGACAACACAGCAACTGAAAAACCGCCTCTCTGAACACCGATCACTCATCAATCGGTATACAGAGCTGAAGTCCTCTGATCCACTCGAGGCGAATGAGAGGGAGGAAGAATTCAAAAAGACGGCTTTAATGGTACATGCGATTGAGAACGATCATCGTTTCGATCTGTCGAAAACAAAGATCGTAGAACAGGACAACCGGCTACATGCGCTTCAAATACTCGAAATGTGTCACATCTTTTGTGACAACACAACGGTAAATTTCAGAACCGACACGAGCAATTTGAATGTAGTTTATTCGGGTTTCCTGCACTCAATCGCGGACGAAGGGCGATAATAGATAATATCTTACTCTCTATGTTTTATGTTCTCTGTTATCTCTCCTTGTCCGTTCCATATGGGTTTGGATATCTCTCATTTGAAACATTTTGATTCATAACCGTTTGGATGTGCGCGGGTGAAAGCTGTGTAAGTTTGTGCTACGTTAAATGTTAGACCCATTCAAATGAATTTAGTCACTATGTCCGAATTTTTGTTTAAATATTGCAGTGTAATTTTGTCAGCCGTTCCAAAATCAATGTTAAAAAACCACTTGACATAGAAATAACTGTATGGTGTAAGTAATTTGTATAATCTGTATGTTATATGTTAATAAGTGACTAAATGTGAAATTTGTAGTTTGCCCTGAGGATGAATGAATAAACATTCGAAACGTCGGCTTTTAACCTAACCGGTTGTTTTTAAAGAAACCCGAAGACCGATATAGCGCCAAAAAATCCCATAAATTATCAAGACGGTCGAAAATCAACCAATATGACTCATGAAATGCCAGTAGGATTTCAGATTACAGTTAGATGTGTAATGGTACAGTTCATTGTGAGAATAGCTATTGTTACTGTCAAGAGCAAAACTTCAGGACAGTTTGGACGGCCCTGAAAGTCCCAAAGGTTCATAATAATTTCTGGTAGACTTCAGGTTGGTCCTGTAACTACGGTTGATAATGTAACGTTACTCAGTATAGCAGATATTGAAGTTGTGAACTCCAAGGTAGTTTGGCTGACCTGGAATATCCCCACAGTGTCTTTTAACGATATTTGAGATTTCAAGAGGTTCATGGATCCCAGCAGACTATGCGATGCTATTATTTATAGCGAAAACACATATAGATTTCAAGACCTTTACTATAGGACAGTTTGGAACACCTAGAAGATCCCAGAATTTAAAACACCTTTTGATATTCTTGATAAAGGTTAAAGAGGTACATATGAACATAAACCATATCCAAATTCAGCTTTTAGAGCAACTGGTATGTCAGTTTTTTCGTTTCTACAAACTTCATGGTGTTCAGGATGTTCTAGGTTGTCAATAAAGCCTCAGATACAAATATCCCCATTTTGCTTTAGTAGATGACTCAATTTGCAACAACTTTGCCAAAGACAGTATTCTGTTTCATTGAATGTGTGAATTTTAACAGCCATTTTTATGTTGTGATTACATACGACCCCTCCGGCTCCGAAGGGTTAATCACGATTTTGAGAGAGATGTTAATTTTAGCTAGTATATGTACATAGATTTTAAACCTTTTAATTAGGTTACCTTACCAAGAGGTACTTGGAAGCTTCGAAAAGTAGGGCACACTCGGAAGCGTGGATACAATTATGCACTCAGCTTCTAGCCGTAGTTGGTGCCATGTTTGAAAATTCTACCACCATCCATCGCGTACTATTCATGTTACTATTCAAAAACTAGTTCAATTACTCAGATAGGCCCTCTCAACAGCTTCGCATTATAAGTGTCTTACAATGTAACCTAACAGATGTAATGAGGCATCCTGACGCACAGTCATTCGAAACTGAGGAATATGACACTACAAAAACCGCCCCGAAGCACTTTGCCACCCTATCGCAAGCACTATGGAAATGAACTTTCAACCCTATCCTTCTATTCATTCATCCTACCAATCCAGTTTACTCTCTCTTTAGGAACCCCATGTGAGTGAGGGCACGACTAGGTAGCGAGCGGTTCATGCCACACCGGGGAGAAGGATGCCACTACGTCAAGAGCGTAATTAAAAAGTTTAATTAAAAACTTTGTTTTGTGAGTTGCGCACGCTGTCCTCTCCAGCGCAGACGACTACAACGACGACGACGAAAGATGAATGGATGAGTGGTTTATCATGGGTGACGGTTAGAAACAAAAATTCCCCAACGAATAAAACCATTCTTTCATGCTGGCTGGCTGGCTGGGGCAAGTTTTCTCTCCGTCAGTCTGCCAGTCAGTCAGCCAGTCAGAAGCAGAGCCGGGGTGTTCCAGCTCCAGCTTGAAACAAATGAAGCGTGCTTTGCTCTACAGTCAGTGCGGTGGGTGAGTGCGAGGAGGGGAAAAGCTTCTGTTTTAGTTTTGTCAGCCGTTAATGATCATTTTCTGTGCACATGTCACGATAAATCGGTTGAAAAGATGTTGGAAAGTGAGGAAATTCTGAAAACTCTCGGAGACTACTCCGGCGCGCTGCGCTGCTGTGGCGGTAGGTACTTCCGAGAAGAAAGGAAAATTGCAAAGAAGCGAATTTCGATGATGAATGCTCGCTTCAACGGATAGAGAAATAAACGCAGCAAATGTAATGGGGGTGGAAAATGAAGAGGCAGAACCGCGAAATGATTCGCCCCCTAGAGGGGCATCATTTTTCATGAAGCTGTTGAGGGTTTTTCTTGCAACGGAAAAAAAATCTTATTTTGAATTTCAGAAGATGTGAGATGAAGTTTCTAGAAGAGATTTGAATACCAATTTTCTCGATGGCAGACTTTTCTAGGCATTACAACTGAACCATAGATTACTTTTTGCATCTGTAATGAACTGTGACCTATTTCACATTTTACCTGAGAATTAAATGCTATTCTAGTTAGATGAACAAATACAGAGAAAACAAAGAAGATAGAGAAGACAGAGAAGACAGAGAAGACAGAGAAGACAGAGAAGACAGAGAAGACAGAGAAGACAGAGAAGACAGAGAAGACAGAGAAGACAGAGAAGACAGAGAAGACAGAGAAGACCGAGAAGACCGAGAAGACAGAGAAGACAGAGAAGACAGAGAAGACAGAGAAGACAGAGAAGACAGAGAAGACAGAGAAGACAGAGAAGACAGAGAAGACAGAGAATACAGAGAAGACAGAGAAGACAGAGAAGACAGAGAAGACAGAGAAGACAGAGAAGACAGAGAAGACAGAGAAGACAGAGAAGACAGAGAAGACAGAGAAGACAGAGAAGACAAAGAAGACAGAGAAGACAGAGAAGACAGAGAAGACAGAGAAGACAGAGAAGACAGAGAAGACAGAGAAGACAGAGAAGACAGAGAAGACAGAGAAGACAGAGAAGACAGAGAAGACAGAGAAGACAGAGAAGACAGAGAAGACAGAGAAGACAGAGAAGACAGAGAAGACAGAGAAGACAGAGAAGACAGAGAAGACAGAGAAGACAGAGAAGACAGAGAAGACAGAGAAGACAGAGAAGACAGAGAAGACAGAGAAGACAGAGAAGACAGAGAAGACAGAGAAGACAGAGAAGACAGAGAAGACAGAGAAGACAGAGAAGACAGAGAAGACAGAGAAGACAGAGAAGACAGAGAAGACAGAGAAGACAGAGAAGGCAGAGAAGACAGAGAAGACAGAGAAGACAGAGAAGACAGAGAAGACAGAGAAGACAGAGAAGACAGAGAAGACAGAGAAGACAGAGAAGACAGAGAAGACAGAGAAGACAGAGAAGACAGAGAAGACAGAGAAGACAGAGAAGACAGAGAAGACAGAGAAGACAGAGAAGACAGAGAAGACAGAGAAGACAGAGAAGACAGAGAAGACAGAGAAGACAGAGAAGACAGAGAAGACAGAGAAGACAGAGAAGACAGAGAAGACAGAGAAGACAGAGAAGACAGAGAAGACAGAGAAGACAGAGAAGACAGAGAAGACAGAGAAGACAGAGAAGACAGAGAAGACAGAGAAGACAGAGAAGACAGAGAAGACAGAGAAGATAGAGAAGACAGAGAAGACAGAGAAGACAGAGAAGACAGAGAAGACAGAGAAGACAGAGAAGACAGAAAAGACAGAGAAGACAGAGAAGACAGAGAAGACAGAGAAGACAGAGAAGACAGAGAAGACAGAGAAGACAGAGAAGACAGAGAAGACAGAGAAGACAGAGAAGACAGAGAAGACAGAGAAGACAGAGAAGACAGAGAAGACAGAGAAGACAGAGAAGACAAAGAAGACAGAGAAGACAGAGAAGACAGAGAAGACAGAGAAGATAGAGAAGACAAAGAAGACAGACGTGTCTTTAAAATTGTGTGGAATAGCTGCGGCGATTGAAGAGATCGCGGTTGTTATTTGTATACTGAATTTCTTGTTCTTTTTTGGCCATTCATATATTTATTAGGTGGCTATTTAGGGTGAATATACATACTTGCTGTTCGAATGTATACTTAGTGTCTAGTGCAAGCATCTATTGTGATACGTACCTGAAAATATAAAACGGAGAGAAAAATAACTATTAGAATGTTATTCACTACACATTTTTTGAATTACGCTAACAAAATTTAGAATATATTTTCTGATATTAAACGCCATTTTCTGAAACAACAACTTCTTATCAATTTTCAATCAGTTTATTCACTTTACTGATCCAGTCTTTTTTGCACTTTATTAAGCAGTTTGAAGTTTAAGAAAACCTTTAAAGACTTGTCTGTATTGTTAATGTATAATAGGCAATAAAAATAATCGATGGTCGAAAAGTCAAGGTGCTTAACCCTAAAATAAAAGATAAACATATTTGAAGGATTTTTGAAAATCTTTACGATTTTCTAAAAAAATCATTTAGAGATTCCGCCTGGGCAATTTTTAAAAAATTTACCATTTCTTCAAACTTTTTGATTATTTTTTCTATGGACCTATAGGGGCCATTGTTCATTCTCTAAAAGCGTAATATCTCAGTTTCCAAACCAGGTATTTTTTGCAGGTAATTGAAGTGTATGAATAGTACTACCGGATAAAATTGACATGGCTGAAACTACAAAAAAAAAAAATATTTTTCATCAGCACATAACAGATTCTCTCGTCAATCGTTGAAAAACAATATTTCAAAAACCGATACCCTCTCAGAATGTCTAGGGGACCTTGGAAAAAAAAACAAAAATATTGAAAAAAAAAACAGAAGTTAAAAAATATTACAAAAACAGGTTTTTTTTGAGAATTTTAGTTATTTTTCAAAATTGTCCCGGCGGAACATCGTAATGATTTTTTAGAAAACCGAAATGTTCTACAAAAATGCTTCAAATATGTAAACCGTACATTCTAAGGATGAACATCTTAACTTTTCGGACATAGTTTTTTTTGGACTAATGCACATGCCAATGCTCAATTTTGACTCTTTATTGGGCTCACCCTCACCTGTGTGTCTAGCTTACCCACTAATACGCTATCCTAGTTCATACTTCATCTAAGTTTCCCCTCTGGAACTACTATGTCGTATTACTTCTGAGGACCAGGTGCAAAGTGCACCGCTATTCAATTCATTATTCTACAATTTACCAGAGACCTTTGGCTTCTATAATGCCGAACCCTTCGGCTCCTGGTGTTAATATATTACTTTATCGCCAATTTACCTACCAATTACATACGCACTACACAGCTAACCCAAGCATTTTTTTAGTCAAATAGACTAGAACAGGTACTCACAACTATCATAAAATCAAAATAAAAGGTAAGTAAAAGGCTTTGTGACGGTTCTCAAAACTTTTACAAGCCTAATTTTTCCATCAAATTGTTGTTTGAGTAAACTTCCGACTAGAAAATTGTAATAAAAATATAACGTAATCCTAACAAACCATGATATTCATAACTCATTGAGATATAATCATGTTCTTTCTTGGTGTTTTCAAAACACTAACATTCTTGGTGTTTTCAAAACACTAGATCAATTATATCACATTATGTTATAAATGTCGTTTAGTAACTCATTTTATCATAACTAAGTTTTGAGTCTAAAAATAATGTTTCAAATTTATGTCATACTAGCTGTACCCGGCAAACTTTGTTTTGCCTACTGCGTTTTTTGACGTTTGAAGTTTCTAGCCAAGACAAAGTCCCCGGTCTTAATGTATGGAAGATCGATTTTCAAAAACTTTCAATTTTTTCATGGATTTTGCCTCATAAACCTTCCTTGGGCGAATACTAACAGAACTAAGACTACTAAGACGACCAAAATCGGACCTTCCGTTCTCAAGTTATGCGCGGTCCCACGTATGCCACTGCATTTATATATATATATATATATATATATATATATATATATATATATATATATATATATATATATATATATATATATATATATATATATATATATATATATATATATATATATATATATATATATATATATATATATATATAGATTTTGATAGAAACTAGTAATCCTGAGGCTAAAAATCATATCACATTTTGTTATAATTTTGATTTGATTATAACAAAATAGGTTATAATCTTGATTAGGTCAGTGAACTTTTTTTTTACAATTTTAGTTATTTTAACATCATCATTACGGGCCTATCAGTAGAATGCCGAAGTCAGTCCGGCGATTCCGATGGAGCGTGGCATTCAGCTCGTTGGCGCTCTAACGACCCAGGCTGGTACTACAATGCATTTTACATGACCTTACACGACTATCCCCCTGCAATCCATCTTACCTACTCCGTTAGTAGTTCTCTAGCGATACCGATCGTGATTCCTTATACCCCCCCCCCCCTAATTCACATGTCGTTGTTCCCCATTCTTTGTTTGCCACATGCCGTTGTTTCCCCATTCTTTGTTTGCCACTAAAGTGCCCTTTGATTTAAAAGTGTTTTTGAAACCCCCTGTTACGAACCTGAGCAGAAATGCCTTAAAACTCTCCTGAAACCTGTTGAATTCCATTGAAACGTCCTTGAAATTAACATAATCAATTAGAAATTCCTCTGAAACTCATTTGGACGCTTTAAAGGCCTAAAAAAACCCCTGCAGCGCACCTGAAAACCCATTGAAATGCCCCTGACATGCTATCAATTGGACCCCATTGGACCCCAGGCGCCTTCCAGAGCTCGTCGAGGTGACGTAACTGAGGCCATGAAGGTATCCCTTTTAGGGTTAAAGCTTGAAACGTCCCTGAATTCCCTGCTTTAAGGCTCAAGCATCCGTCATCATTTTTCGGAAAATAAAAAAGCAGTTTTCCCACTGCAAATCAAAACAAGGATCATGAAAATATATTCACTGCATTATATTCCTCATGTGGAGTTCAGTGAATATATTTTCATAGCAAAAATTTTTGTTTTGAACGAAAAAAACTGCTTTCAAATGTTTGATGATGACGATGATCTCAATGACGAAAAGTTCAACGTTAATACTATTGAAATACCCCTGAATTTCCCGTAATCCCATTAAAACGCCAACAAAACCTGAAAGAATGCTCTTAAAAGGCTCCTGAAATCTCCTGAATCACTGGAAACTTTCTTAAAACCCCTTTAGCCCCACCAAAAATGCCCAGGAGAAAGTTCTTACGAACTACATTCCCTCATTAAAGCCCAAGTGAACCTCAACTTAACGAGCAGAGGTGAAAGACAGCAAACTTCAATGACGAAGTGTTTGAGAAAGCTCGAAGGCTGGAGAATATATCACTGAACCTCAGTGCATACCAGCTGATAGCGACTCTATCCCTAGCGTGTGATGTAACCATTTCAAGGATGGGAGATTCAAGAAACTGTCGACACCCTCTGTCTACTAGTGGGCGATCCGGCAATTGCTGATCCCTATGTTCAATGCTTCCGAGCTAGAGCCAGTAATAACCATTCAAGAAAGGAACGAATATTGCCTTACAAAGCACTAAAACCTTCATTGACAATCGCTGTCACAAGGCCAATATAAATCGGACGGGTGGTACATACAAAGTATTCATACCGCCATGTCGAAAATGGAAGGTCCTACTGTGCCACCAGACTGCTCACGAATCGATCTGCACGCCCTCACTAGATGTTGACCAGGATATCCAAGGCGAGGAACTCAGGGCAACGAACGAAGAGGTGGTCTAGCGTTGGCGATTATCATAGCGGTTGGCAGTAGCGACAGATTTACGAATCGAAAAAGCCCCAGGACCGGACGTTAGTATCAAAAACAGCGATCCTCAAAAATCCTGTTATATCCAGGCAGGACCATAATGTAAAGCTGTTCAGAAGAGCAGTTTCCCCAATATCTGGAATCTACAGAAGCTAGTGCTGCTACCGAAGCCAGGTAAAGCTTCCGGCTACCGATCAGCGTAGAGGGCGAAATGCCTTGTGTATACTGTTGACAAATTGTTGGAGTGAGTAGTCCGAAACAGGCTCTCGACGTAAACACAGGGTAAAAGCGGTCGAGCGGTCTATCAGAGATGCAGTTTGGATTTCGGAAAGGCAGGTCCACTGTAGATATCATCAGAACGGTTGTTACTACTTCAACAGCCATGTTGATTACATCTGCAAGAAGACCACGAAGACGATCTCAGCAGCAGCGGAAGACTGTTACTAGCGAGCGTTCGTAAATAGGTACATCAGGTGTCGCAGGTGTTGTTGGCGGCAGTCAAGACGGACTAAAATCGAGTCTAACTGAACCGTACGTTTGGGTTTATTGATATAGATGCGCGTGTCGGGATCGTAGAGTTGCCTTCTACTGGAAGAAGATAGCAAATGCTACAGGGACCCGAGCAGAAGGGAATAGCAACAGGATAATAAAATATGTTGTTTTAAAGAAATAACTGAGTAGCGGAAAGAGTTATTTTCATGTTATTTACATAACATATCCTGTTATAAACTTGTCTGTCATAAGCGGCAAAATAACAAAAATTATAACAAAAAAATGTTCCTGGAAGACCTGTTTAATAACATGTTTTGTTGGTTTCAATAACAACTTAATAACAGCAAATTTTTAAAATATTTCAATAACAAATTTTGATATGAATACGTTATTGATAACAATCTGAAAACAAAATTTGCTTTTTTTTGTTGCGGATAGGAACTCCTCCAAAGTCCCATATGCATTCAATGGGATCTATTGTTAAATGTTTCATTCATAATTGGGACGCTATTGTTGTCGCAATCGATTTATTATCGAATACAGAGTGAAACATTAGTTTTCGTTTATTTTCCAAACAACTTACGATGAAAAACTACCGTCGTTTTGAAACCCTTTATTAGGTAGTTCATTGTTTATAAGACTAATTTACATTATAGTCTAGTCTAGTCTAGTCTAGTCTAGTCTAGTCTAGTCTAGTCTAGTCTAGTCTAGTCTAGTCTAGTCTAGTCTAGTCTAGTCTAGTCTAGTCTAGTCTAGTCTAGTCTAGTCTAGTCTAGTCTAGTCTAGTCTAGTCTAGTCTAGTCTAGTCTAGTCTAGTCTAGTCTAGTCTAGTCTAGTCTAGTCTAGTCTAGTCTAGTCTAGTCTAGTCTAGTCTAGTCTAGTCTAGTCTAGTCTAGTCTAGTCTAGTCTAGTCTAGTCTAGTCTAGTCTAGTCTAGTCTAGTCTAGTCTAGTCTAGTCTAGTCTAGTCTAGTCTAGTCTAGTCTAGTCTAGTCTAGTCTAGTCTAGTCTAGTCTAGTCTAGTCTAGTCTAGTCTAGTCTAGTCTAGTCTAGTCTAGTCTAGTCTAGTCTAGTCTAGTCTAGTCTAGTCTAGTCTAGTCTAGTCTAGTCTAGTCTAGTCTAGTCTAGTCTAGTCTAGTCTAGTCTAGTCTAGTCTAGTCTAGTCTAGTCTAGTCTAGTCTAGTCTAGTCTAGTCTAGTCTAGTCTAGTCTAGTCTAGTCTAGTCTAGTCTAGTCTAGTCTAGTCTAGTCTAGTCTAGTCTAGTCTAGTCTAGTCTAGTCTAGTCTAGTCTAGTCTAGTCTAGTCTAGTCTAGTCTAGTCTAGTCTAGTCTAGTCTAGTCTAGTCTAGTCTAGTCTAGTCTAGTCTAGTCTAGTCTAGTCTAGTCTAGTCTAGTCTAGTCTAGTCTAGTCTAGTCTAGTCTAGTCTAGTCTAGTCTAGTCTAGTCTAGTCTAGTCTAGTCTAGTCTAGTCTAGTCTAGTCTAGTCTAGTCTAGTCTAGTCTAGTCTAGTCTAGTCTAGTCTAGTCTAGTCTAGTCTAGTCTAGTCTAGTCTAGTCTAGTCTAGTCTAGTCTAGTCTAGTCTAGTCTAGTCTAGTCTAGTCTAGTCTAGTCTAGTCTAGTCTAGTCTAGTCTAGTCTAGTCTAGTCTAGTCTAGTCTAGTCTAGTCTAGTCTAGTCTAGTCTAGTCTAGTCTAGTCTAGTCTAGTCTAGTCTAGTCTAGTCTAGTCTAGTCTAGTCTAATGCAGTGTGCACTGGTGTTTTGGTGTAATTACGGTTGATTCTTTTGCAAGAGGCTGAAGGTTAAATAATTCTATGCATTGATTTCAAAGGTACATTTTGTAGTTCTGCATTAGATGTCATCTCATTATTGATACATTTGTTAGTTTTTCCATGTTTTTGTGCAAAATTACTTACGGTTGCCGTTCGGTTACAGTGCGTCTTGACAATCTCCGGATTGCCGTACAGCTTCAGAAACAATAGAGTTCCCTGGAGGAGGAGAATGTACAGGGCTTTTAGCATAATCATTGTTCTTCTTGTATGTTCTTCTGTGGAGAAACGTTCAAACCAAACCACTTATCGACGAATCTGCCATTATTGTTGCTATGTTTTCATTTCCGACGATGAAGGTTCAAAAGATTAAGTCGTCACTTGTAATTGTTTCCGTGATGGTAATCCTGGAGAATGGAGATTAATTTAATAATTTCCCGCCCACCGAAGCTTGGTGGTGCAGCTGCAGAAGCAGCAGCAGTACGACAACTGCCTGTTATCGAATAAATATTTCATTCGATCATATCGTCAAAGTAGCGATCCGAACGTGGGCTAGCCATGTTTTTTTAGCTCTCTCAGAGCTAATCCATTCGAGCCGAGCTGTCCGCTGCTGGTGGGATTTAAAATATTCATATCCAACCACACCACCAACCACCAACCCGCCAACCAACAAGAACCAATTCGTGTGTCTGGCCAGTTATTAATCCATGAGCAAATTGACACCACAAACAGTGTTCATCGGGACCGCACGCGCGCTTCGGCTCGAGCCGGTAATCCTTAATTAAAACAGCATCCGGCCGACGCCGCGCCACCACCACGGATCAGGAATCCAAACCCGAGACATTGTTGCTAATGACCGCAAAAATCCCGGTGACGGTGACCGGTTCTATTCTTGATGGAACCGGGGCGGAGTGCAATGGTGCATCATTCATCGGGAATGATTGATTATGGTCGGGATGCCGAATTTGGATCATAGTT
This sequence comes from Aedes albopictus, assembly GCF_035046485.1. Lineage (NCBI taxonomy): Eukaryota > Metazoa > Arthropoda > Insecta > Diptera > Culicidae > Aedes > Aedes albopictus. The sequence goes on along the minus strand of NC_085137.1, from coordinate 485,785,445 downwards.
TCATGAATTTCACACCAGCCGATGATGCGTACAAGGTCACTTTGATTACGGTTTTATCTAATCCGTGTTCGCTTGCAAATTGTACTGTGGATCAGAAACTGGAAATTTGTAACATATTTAGAAGACTTTTGGAAAAATGAGAAGACGAGTTCCCTGGAAAACCAGAGAAATATCTAAAGAAGTTCCTGAAGGAAATCCCAGGGAAATTCTTGGACGAATTCCCAGTGAAATTCCTGGACGAATTAACAGAGAAATTCCGGGACGAATTCCCAGGGAAATTCCTGGAGGAATTCCCATGGAAATTCCTGGAGGAGTTCCCATGGAAATTCCTGGAGGAATTCCCAGGGAAATTCCTGGAGGAATTCCCGGGGAAATTCCTGGAGGAATTCCTGGGGAAATTCCTTGAGGAATTCCCAGGGAGATTCCTGGAAGAATTCCCAGGGAGATTCCTGAAGGAATTCCCAGGGGTATTCCTGGAAGAATTCCCAGGGATATTCCTAGAGGAATTCGCAGGGAGATTCCTGGAGGAATTTCCAGGAAAATTCCCAGGGAAATTCCTGGAGGAATTCTCAGAGAAATTCCTGGAGGAATTCCCAGGGAAATTCCTGGAGGAATTCCCAGGGAAATTCCTGGAGGAATTCCCAGGGAAATTCCTGGAGGAATTCCCAGGGAAATTCCTGGAGGAATTCCCAGGGAAATTCCTGGAGAAATTCCCAGGGAAATTCCTGGAGGAATTCCCAGGGAAATTCCTGGAGGAATTCCCAGGGAAATTCCTGGAGGAATTCCCAGGGAAATTCATGGAGGAATTCCCAGGGAAATTCCTGGAGGAATTCCCAGGGAAATTCCTGGAGGAATTCCCAGGGAAATTCCTGGAGGAATTCCCAGGGAAATTCCTGGAGAAATTCCCAGGGAAATTCCTGGAGATATTCCCAGGGAAATTCCTGGAGGAATTCCCTGGGAAATTCCTGGAGGAATTCCCAGGGAAATTCCTGGAGGAATTCCCAGGGAAATTCCTGGAGGAATTCCCAGGGAAATTCCTGGAGGAATTCCCAGGGAAATTCCTGGAGGAATTCCCAGGGAAATTCCTGGAGGAATTCCCAGGGAAATTCCTGGAGGAATTCCCAGGGAAATTCCTGGAGGAATTCCCAGGAAATTCCTGGAGGAATTCCTAGGATAATGCTTGGAGGAATTCCCAGGAACATCCTGAAGGAATTCACAGGAAAATCCTGAAGGAATTCTCAGGGAAATTCCTGGAGGAGTTCCCAGGGAAATTCCTGGAGGAATTCCCAAGGAAGTTCCTGGAAGAATTCCCAGGGAAGTTCCTGGAGGAATTCCCAGGGAAGTTCCTGGAGGATTTCCCAGGGAAGTTCCTGGAGGAATTCCCAGGGAAGTTCCTGGAGAAATTCCCAGTGAAGTTCCTGAAGAAATTCCCAGAGAAGTTCCTGGAGAAATTCCCAGGGAAGTTCCTGGAGGAAATCCCAGGGAAGTTCCTGGAGGAAATCCCAGGGAAATTCCTGGAGGGATTCCCAGAGAAATTCCTGGAGGAGTTCCTAGAGAAACTTCTGGAGAAATTCCCAGGGAAATTCTTGGAGGAAATTCCAGGAAAACTCCTGGAGGAACTCCCAGGAAAACTCCTGGAGGAACTCCCAGGGAAATCCCTGAATAAATTCTCAGGGAAATTCCTGGAGGAATTCCCAGGGAAATTCCTGGAGGAATTCCCAGGGAAATTCCTGGAGGAATTCCCAGGGAAAATCCTGGAGGAATTCCCAGGAAAATTCCTGGAGGAATTCGCAGGGAAATTCCTGGAGGAATTCCCAGGGAAATTCCTGGAGGAATTCCCAGGGAAATTCCTGGAGGAATTCCCAGGGAAATTCCTGGAGGAATTCCCAGGGAAATTCCTGGAGGAATTCCCAGGGAAATTCCTGGAGGAATTCCCAGGGAAATTCCTGGAGGAATTCCCAGGGAAATTCCTGGAGGAATTCCCAGGGAAATTCCTGGAGGAATTCCCAGGGAAATTCCTGGAGGAATTCCCAGGGAAATTCCTGGAGGAATTCCCAGGGAAATTCTTGGAGGAATTCCCAGGGAAATTCCTGGAGGAATTCCCAGGGAAATTCCTGGAGGAATTCCCAGGGAAATTCCTGGAGGAATTCCCAGGGAAATTCCTGGAGGAATTCCCAGGGAAATTCCTGGAGGAATTCCCAGGGAAATTCCTGGAGGAATTCCCAGGGAAATTCCTGGAGGAATTCCCAGGGAAATTCCTGGAGGAATTCCCAGGGAAATTCCTGGAGGAATTCCCAGGGAAATTCCTGGAGGAATTCCCAGGGAAATTCCTGGAGGAATTCCCAGGGAAATTCCTGGAGGAATTCCCAGGGAAATTCCTGGAGGAATTCCCAGGGAAATTCCTGGAGGAATTCCCAGGGAAATTCTTGGAGGAATTCCCAGGGAAATTCCTGGAGGAATTCCCAGGGAAATTCCTGGAGGAATTGCCAGGGAAATTCCTGGAGGAATTCCCAGGGAAATTCCTGGAGGAATTCCCAGGGAAATTCCTGGAGGAATTCCCAGGGAAATTCCTGGAGGAATTCCCAGGGAAATTCCTGGAGGAATTCCCAGGGAAATTCCTGGAGGAATTCCCAGGGAAATTCCTGGAGGAATTCCCAGGGAAATTCCTGGAGGAATTCCCAGGGAAATTCCTGGAGGAATTCCCAGGGAAATTCCTGGAGGAATTCCCAGGGAAATTCCTGGAGGAATTCCCAGGGAAATTCCTGGAGGAATTCCCAGGGAAATTCCTGGAGGAATTTCCAAGGAAATTCCTGGAGGAATTCTTAGGGAAATTCCTGGAGGAATTCCCAGGGAAATTCCTGGAGGAATTCCCAGGGAAATTCCTGGAGGAATTCCCAGGGAAATTCCTGGAGGAATTCCCAGGGAAATTCCTGGAGGAATTCCCAGGGAAATTCCTGGAGGAATTCCCAGGGAAATTCCTGGAGGAATTCCCAGGGAAATTCCTGGAGGAATTCCCAGGGAAATTCCTGGAGGAATTCCCAGGGAAATTCCTGGAGGAATTCCCAGGGAAATTCCTGGAGGAATTCCCAGGGAAATTCCTGGAGGAATTCCCAGGGAAATTCCTGGAGGAATTCCCGAAGTTTTTGTGGAATTCCTAGAGAAATTTCATGGAGGAACTCCCACGGAAAATTCCTAGAGGAATTCCCAGATAAATTCTAGGAGGGATTGCCACAGAAGCTCCTGAAGGAGTTTTAAGAAAAATTCCTCTGGAAAATTCCAAGAAAACTCCTGTAGAACTTCTCATTGAAATCCGTGAAGAAATTTCTAAAGAATTTCTTGAAGGCATTCCTGGAAAAGCACCCACAGAACTTGAGGATAAACTGTCAGGATAATTCATGAAAATTTCTAACTTAACCTCTTGTATTTTATGAAAACGAATATTTTTACTCTAGTAGCTAAATTTCGATTAGTAATACATTATTTCCAACAGATTCGCCCACTCGAAACTAAAACCCCGTCCAAACCGATAAACTTCGAAATGAACTTGATGTTAATTAATAAATCCCAGAATCCTGATCCATTTTCCGTTTCGCTACAATTACGCTACAAATACCGCTTTCAATTAATGACCACCCACGCTCACGCACTCGCATACACAGACACCGAAACTGACTGAGCCTGACGGGGGGAGCCAGGCCCAGCTTCCATGGGATTCGATTCGCGAAACGAAAATGTTAATCTGCCATAATCGCTCCAGTCCGGTGAACGAGATCCATACAGTTACACCGCGCTCGGAATAGGCGCAAATACATCGGTCCACAAATTGAAGTGCATTTCGCAGTGAGCTTTCAATGCGCTGTTCCCCTAGCATCGGAAGTGAACAAATTTTGACGCCCATTGTTGCGTCCTCTATCGAAGTGGAAACGCATCGGTTCACATATTACCTGCTGAAATCTGTTCACCGCGGAGTTGAATCCCTTCCCCATATCGTTAAGCCGAACGCAACGCATCACTAGCGACGACTTTTCGCGTCAAGACCGGGTTTTGTGCGGAAAATTAGTGAACCGTATGCACTAAACTGCAACAGTTCGACGGCGGTGGAAGGTTGTGGGTATCAGTCCGAGTCAGTCAGTACCTATTAAACTAAAATCTCGGAATCGGATTGGATTGTTTATCGGGTGGGATTTGGAATCTGTGCGACTTGCAGCAGGAGATCGTAAGAGCTGCACGGCAACCTTGGTTATGCGCTCTAATGGGCGCCCACAATGATTGGCCAATGTTTACTTGTAAAAAAATACATTTATGTTATCAACTTTTTGTTACAGTTATTTTTGAGATTAAGCAAAACATTCCCCCAGATTTTCACGAAGATAACATTTTTCTTCGTGTTTTATGTGGAAATATTTTAAAATTTATGTTGAAATCCGCTTTAAAAAAATTTTCAAAAAATTTCCAGAAAAGTTTTTTTTTCTTAAATGCATTCTTGCATTTTAAAAATTTGACTGGCACCAGCATAATTATTTAAGAACTACAGGGAATAGACAAAATGATCGAGACAGGCAAAATTTTCGCTTTTCTAAAAATGTTCAACTAGCTGTAACTTTTCGAAAAGTGCATCAAATATTCTCAAATTTTCACTGTAAGTTCGTCAGATCATCATCATCTAGTTGTGTGACAGTGGTTCAAATTTAGAAAAGATCGGACTTTTCGCCACGAAGTTATAAAGATTCTTGAAAAAGGTATAATTATCCGATAGCCAACTTTGAGCTGTTTTATCTCCAGATTCAATCAACTGAATGCAATGAAATTTTGAACATTTATGACTTACATAATTAATTCTGAAAAACGTTTGACTAAACTTGAAATTTTTGATAAGAGAAATAGTTATAGCGATTTAATTTATTTTATTATTTTTCAGTAAATAGGTCTATTTTTAATATGCACCCCATAACCTTTTCAATTTATTGACGGCTATGTTGTTACTTTCCCTTCAAAACACATTTGTACATAAATCAATTAAAGCTGTTAATCCGGAGATTTAACAGCTGAAATTTGGCTATCGGATAATTATACTTTTTTCAAGAATCTTTATAACTTCATGGAGAATAACCCGATATTTTCCAAGTTAAGACCACTGATACACAACTAGTTGATGAACTTACAGTGAAAATTTGAGAATATTTGAAGCACTTTTCGAAAAGTTACAGCTAGTTGAACAGTTTTTTAAAAAGTGAAAAGTTTGTCTGCCCCGATCATTTTGTCTATCCCCTGTAGCTTTACCAGGAAAACTTTTTCTTGCCTGCTGCGTTTTTTGAAGCTTCTAGTCCAAGATCCCTTTGTGAAAAACGTATAAAAATCGATTTCCAAAAACATTTTATTGCTCAATGTTTTTTGGTTCATAAGCCCTTGTTTCGTCCAGCGGTAATTTAGGCTCCTACGTTGTGTAATAATTGCCCCGGAGGCAAGACGAAGACGTTCTACTTCAACTACGATTTATTTGCACCACAGAGAGGCAGTGCTCCTGCTCTGTGGTGTTATATTGCTTACAACTAACGTTACATATGGGATGAGCTGCCGCTTTTATAAGCGGCAGCGATAGTACGGACAATGCATACAAAGCGCAATGCGCTAAAGGCTAGCAACACGCAGCCCAGAACGGCGATGATAATGCCGTTGGGCTGCTTGCTACTAGCAGCAGAAGAAAGCGGAGACAAAACGACACAAATTGAATGCACGCCGCTGCGCTGCTGATGCTGCTTAGGGTGCCTGGGTGACGCCGTTCATGTGCTCCGCCAACAACCCTCTTTGGGTGAAAACTAACAGAACAAAGCAAAGATGAACTGATCAAAACAAAAAAAATATTCAAAAAATATTTGGTAGTTTTTTTTCTGGAATTTTGTTCAACTGAATTGCATGTTCAAAAAAAAAAAAAAAACTTCAGGGAGTTTAAGGATGTTAACAGAAATTTTTAAAAATTTTATATTTGTGGTTTTTTACATCACCTTTACAACGATCTTAAGACTGGACTCGAAAAAAATGAGACAGATAAAATAGTGTATAACTTTTGATTGCGTGCACAAAATTAGGATTTTTTGACCAGGAATTGTATATTATGTGAAGCTAATTAGATAAAATTTTTATCAAAATCGGTTAAGTGTTGGCAGAGATATTGGCGATACAATAAAATGAGATTTTGGGTACTTTGTGACATCCATTTTAAAAATAGCTAAACTGTTATTAACTTTGTTGTTAGCTAATCGAAACGTCTGAAAATTTGACTGTAAGTTCTCTATCTCTAAGTAAGGCCTAAAAAGTGGTGGGAATTTCATCATAATCGGTTCAGTGCTTTTTTTTAACAATTCAAACAAAAAAAGTTTTTTTAAATTTATGACAATTTTTAACATTGTATAATCAGTTTGCGCTATTTTGACTGTAGAACTGGAAACGCTGTTCCGATTTTTAACTTTGACAGTGTAGAGTTGTTGTGAAAATTTCAGCCATTTTGGTTGAATACCTTCAAAGTTAGAGCAGTTTGAATTTCACTATACAGAAAACTACATCTGCTTATAGTGACATAGTGCTACATGTATGGCTATAACTTTTTAACGGTTAAATCAAATTGAATGAAATTTTGACACAATACTTCTACATACATTTTTCACGTATAGAAAAATATTTGGCTCTCCAGATTTAGGTACAAAAAAGTTATATTTTTTAATGTGTTTGTTTTCCCAAGATTCTTAAATGGCGAGTCACTTGTTTCGACGATATCTCCGCTAGCACTTAACCGATTTTGATTATTATTTATTATTATGAACACTTAACCGATTTTTATGTTATTAGCTACACATAATGTACCATTCCTAATCAAAAACACAATCGAAAGTTATACACTATTTTGTGTTTCTCATTTTTTTTCGAGTCCAGTCTTTATTAGGGAAGTGGAACCATCTCGGCAAGGGTCCTATTTTGGGCACTTTTCTGCTATAACTCAGCCAATTCAAAATGCTGCAAGCTGTACAGCATAAGGTTGTGTAAAATATTTAGTGTTGTCTGAATCCATATATTAAGTCGATTTTGACGACAAAATTCCTAGAAAAACTGAATTTTAAGCAGGAATCTTTGAGAAATATCTAGAAAATGTTCTGGCGCAATGGTCTTTTCTACACAATATCTTCTTGCGGTCGCCGGGGCCCGTGTCACAATTGGTCATACATTTGCTATCATAAGCACGTGGTCATGGGTTCGATCCCAGCCCCGGCACTTTCGTCAGTTGCTCATTTCCCCTGAGAGCAGCTTGGACATCGGCGAACGGCTGGAAAAAGGAACAACCAACGGTCTCACATCAACATCCCCGTGCTCATCTTTCTACCATGATAGGGTTAAAACAGCGCAACGGCAACCAGTTCGATATAGTAGAATTGGAATAGAATACATTTAGGCATTGTACAAAGTGTAAGTACAGCTTCCAATTGGAATCGCTCACGCTGTGTACTAGTGGATAAAAGTGCTGTGAATAAAGTTAAGTGATTAAAGAGTAAAAAAATAAGAAAAACTTCTTGTGGAATTACTGGTACAATCTCTGGAATCACGGTAACTATTGAAGAAATTTGAAAAAAAATCCATGTTAGGACTTTTGACTTTATTACTGCCGTTGGATTTATATCTGTTAATTCCGTCTAAAAATCATTTCTGACCGGAAACAGCCAATAAAAGAGGGACTATTTAATCCTAAATTTTCTGTGAAATTCCCAAAAATGAGTAGCGGAAATTGTGGGTGATTTTGTAGCCGAGCTTTAAAAGATTTTTTTTCCAAACTTTTTTAAATTTTCTGAATTTATTCAATGCATCTATAACTTTGCCTAAAACATTGCCTTAAAGTGTATCTCTGATTGAGGAAGAAAATCTCTCTAGAAATCGCATAAAAAATCTCTAAAAAAATTGGATCGCAAATCTTCAAAAAAGTTCAGCCTTAATTCCAATTTAAAAAATCCTCATCCTGTTCTTCATAAAAATGCTGCAGCAATTTTGGGGTTTGCTTGGTATAGATCGTAAGTTTTCTTAGTATTTTTTCAAATAGAACTTATTTTTCTCGGATCAGAGAAAACAACCGGTGCATACATTACTGCAGTGCTTCCCAAACTGTGCCAAGAAAAAGCAAACTTATTACAGCAAACTACTTTTTCCTTTTTTTTAAATGTTTAGTACAACCACACGGATTCACGGAATTTTTCCAAATCCTACTCAAATATTCCGATGTTAACTATTTTTTTCAAATTCTGATGTTTTCAGAATTTGAAAACACTGTTTTTAAGACTAAGCGGACTTAGTATAATTGTTGTTTTTACTAATATCTGGTGATTCATACTTAATAGTTTAATAACCTTGTGAGAGGTCATTACATAATCGTTACTGTAAGTATCTCGGTTGTCGTGCTGTTTCAAACTTTGTGGGAAGACATTTTTTGCAAGCACAATTATTGAATCACGTATCGCACCCATCACCAGCCGTCCTTACGTGTTATAAACAATATTTTAGTCTATGTTTGCTGAAATATATCAAACTTTCAAAGTTCTGTACATTACAACTTCAATTAAATTTTATGAAACACATAAATTTCAAAGTATGTAAGCAGCTTGTTTTTATGTACATCTGACTTTTGAAAATTTAGTGACTTGATTTTTTTTCTTTGTCCAACTCTCTTACACCCGTCATAAGAGGAGGTACAGATGATCATCATGTATTGATTTCTTACCTGAAAAATCAATACTTTGATACTTTTGGTTTACAATTAGGGCCGATTAACATATCTCGAAATATTTGTTAATGCTTCTGTATTTAAATAAAAATAAATCTAAAATTTATGTTTGAGTTGGGCAGCCTTCAGATGTCATTGATTTTTTTTTTTTTCGCAACAATTTACATATTTGGCATTTCCGGCTCCACGCACGAATCGCGTAGACGCCACCTTTTTTAATTCAAATGAAATTTTGTTCTGCAATATTTTTCACCTTATTTTTGAAAAGTTTTTTCATACGCTTACTCTTAGATTTTTTTTGTTGTTTTTCTGTAGAAAGACTCTGAATTTGCCAACTAGCCCAGGGTGGTCAAATGCTTTTCTCATTTTTTAAATTTATTTTTCTTTTCATAGATATTTAAAAGCAAAAAAAAACGGAATTCTTATATTAAAAATTATTGAAATATATTGAAAGTAGATTTTACGTACAAGTTCCAATGAAAAAACACCTATGCATATTTTTTCCTACATCCAATCATACTTTAATTACAGTGAATTCAAAAAGTTATAAAAAAGAAAAAGAATAGGACCTTGATACATGTTATTCGAGAAGGTTTGGAAATTCACACTTCCTAAATTCGCTGTAATTTAACCCTCGAGTGATCGCGTTTTTGTATTTTGTACAACACGTTGAAAAAATGTCGATTTTAGTACTCAGTATTAGCGTGGTGTACGTGCAATTTATTTTTGGTATGAAAAATTCTAAAAATTTTTTGCTCTTGTTCTGAAACTTTATGAGAAATAAAAACTTGAGATAAAATAGTTATGAGCATTTTATTATCCAAGTCTACTTGAAAAATTTTGAAGCTAAAAGAAATAAATATATTAAAAAAATCGAAAGATAAGGTTTTTGAAAAATTGAAATTATGTTAAGTACTTCTATCATAGATCCGTGATCAATATTACTCTCAGTGTATTTTACTCTAAAATCAAATATCCTCAAACATCATCAAGGACATCATTTCAATTCAACAAACCGTATTCGAGTTATACTTTTTTTACAGGAAAATTAGGTATTTTTCAAACACTCATTTTAAAAGTTAAGTAAGGAAAAATGGTGAAGTGGTGTGTTGATGCAAAAGTAAATCATTCACGAAATCCAGAGAATGATCAAAAGCTCATACAAATTGAAATATCGAGTCAAAAATGGCATTTTTTTCGTGTTTGGTCTTGTTTTGCTCTATATTTCAGCAAGATCCCTAAATGCTTTTAGGAAGTTTAATATAATGCCTTGAAGTTCCATCTTTAATTTTTAGACTCTTGAAAAATATATTGTCCTGATTTTTTTAACGAGTGAATAAATCTTTGTTTATGTGTATTTAACTTTCTAATACTATAATACTAATAATACCCCTCTTAAGGAAGTTTTAGCGTTTTTTGTATTTTTCTTTGCTTCCAGTGAAGACTGCATTACATATTCTAAATTGATTTTTGAGGCTTTTTTGAGCTGATTTAAATTAAAAAAAAAAAATCATTTCTAATTGGTGTTTTGATAACCCTTCAGTTCAGTGTCATTGGTTTTTTATAAACCTACAAATTTACAAATTTAAAAATTTTCCTCTGCTATTATATCAGTTTAGTTTAGTGGAAATTATTTTCCTAAAAAATTTATGAAAAATAATTTTTCATGAAAAATGAAACAAACATTTTTTTGAAAATGATCACAAAGCCTCAAAATGTTGTCGTTCCAAAATCCATCAATAATTCAAATAGACTCCGGGAAAAATATTAAAAAATAAAAAAAAACTGTTAAAAAAACCATAAATAAAATAAAAGAAACAAGCTTACTACGATTTTGGATTGAAAAACATTAAATTTATATCAAAATAAAATATTTGGATATCTTAGGGTTAACAAGTTTTAAATCAAATAACATTTACATAATCTAGTACAATTGAATCATTTCTTAGTAAACAAATCTGAAAAAGTATTAGGTTGACTTCACTGAGCTAGTTTCACATCAGTTTCTGCTCACCATATCAATGCGACGTACGTCTCTTCCATGAAACACTTCAAATAAAATAGTTTCTTATTTCTCCCGGGACCGAGTGAGCCTGCAACCTGTCGTTCTCCAGCCCAGCGCCAGCTGATTCGTTCGAAGAAACAGCAGGGAGAGAAAAAAAGGAAACTGTAAATCACCCCCCTTCTCGAATAACGGATGGAAAAACTATGAATTGGGAGTTTGTATAATTTCCCTGGGTCCTTCTTCGTCTACCGCTTTCCACAGACAGCCGGCAGTAGAATTACAGAAATGTGAATGGGCAATCGAGCGAACCGAGAGAAAAAAGGTATATTTGTCAGTGGAAAATTATGCTTTTTTTCTTTTTTCTTGGTGCACCCTCAGAGTTTCAGGACTAATAGAGTTCGCAGTTTGCCGGCTGGCTGGCGCAGCAGTAGTGTCCCTGGTGGTGAAACTTTTACAATATTAGTTGTTGTTTAGATGAGACAGATTTGATGATGCTTTCATTCAGAAGGATTCCGAGTTGATTGGATTGCAGAAAACGTGGGGAAAGTTGTCCGTTTGATCGGACTGTTACTTTGTAGCAAACTGTCATGTGTCGTGGACAGGGCATTGAGCTTCTGTGAACTCTGAAATGACCTGATTCAGATTTTTTTTCTCTGAGTTGCCTAATAGCTTTGAACAATAATTTTGCCTATGGTGTATCTGTTATCAATTATCAATAGTAGCAGCCCGACAAGAAAGGAGATGGGAGAAATATTGAAAAATGTGAAGGGGCCCCCAGTATATAGCACTTCGATAATGGGAAGAGTTAAGCCCTCAAAGCCCTTACTTTGAGTACACGTTATTTGCACAACAGTATAGTCTCAATACGTTCATAATGAAACCTAGTATGGTGTTGTTCATAACAGCTTTGGCCTGCTTATAGAAGTTAAATGTTGAAACTCGTATCTCTAACTGCATAATAATGCTATTTTTTCTATTGTTGGAGCTCATCTAATGACCACCCCAAAAATGCCAGCATCAAAAAGACCTCACTAAGCTCTTCAACAAAACAGCTTTTGTCCCCAGTTTCCCAGTTGCGGATCGTACCGGTACTCCGAACTGCATCGAATTATTTTCCAATTAGATTCCGAATTTCCTCCGGTCTCAACTATTCCGGAGGCACAAACAAAATCCGGAACAGGAGGAGAGCACCCGAAAAACAAATGAACGGAGGAACCAGCTGTGTCAATCCATCTCGCATCGTGCTTGCACTTCCAGCTAACCGTGGTTTGTAGCTTTGCACTGCCATTATTGGCATGAAGTGGCATAGAAGGACCGGAATGATGACGTTCTATTGATCAAATTGTTATGCTTTGTGACAAACCATTCTATTTCAATTATTTTATTTTTTATCGTATGTAGTTGCTACAGGAATGATTTTGTGAACTACCAAAAGAATCCCTGAAGGAAGACAGAGAAGACAGAGAAGACAGAGAAGACAGAGAAGACAGAGAAGACGGAGAAGACAGAGAAGACAGAGAAGACAGAGAAGACAGAGAAGACAGAGAAGACAGAGAAGACAGAGAAGACAGAGAAGACAGAGAAGACAGAGAAGACAGAGAAGACAGAGAAGACAGAGAAGACAGAGAAGACAGAGAAGACAGAGAAGACAGAGAAGACAGAGAAGACAGAGAAGACAGAGAAGACAGAGAAGACAGAGAAGACAGAGAAGACAGAGAAGACAGAGAAGACAGAGAAGACAGAGAAGACAGAGAAGACAGAGAAGACAGAGAAGACAGAGAAGACAGAGAAGACAGAGAAGACAGAGAAGACAGAGAAGACAGAGAAGACAGAGAAGACAGAGAAGACAGAGAAGACAGAGAAGACAGAGAAGACAGAGAAGACAGAGAAGACAGAGAAGACAGAGAAGACAGAGAAGACAGAGAAGACAGAGAAGACAGAGAAGACAGAGAAGACAGAGAAGACAGAGAAGACAGAGAAGACAGAGAAGACAGAGAAGACAGAGAAGACAGAGAAGACAGAGAAGACAGAGAAGACAGAGAAGACAGAGAAGACAGAGAAGACAGAGAAGACAGAGAAGACAGAGAAGACAGAGAAGACAGAGAAGACAGAGAAGACAGAGAAGACAGAGAAGACAGAGAAGACAGAGAAGACAGAGAAGACAGAGAAGACAGAGAAGACAGAGAAGACAGAGAAGACAGAGAAGACAGAAAAGACAGAAAAGACAGAGAAGACAGAGAAGACAGAGAAGACAGAGAAGACAGAGAAGACAGAGAAGACAGAGAAGACAGAGAAGACAGAGAAGACAGAGAAGACAGAGAAGACAGAGAAGACAGAGAAGACAGAGAAGACAGAGAAGACAGAGAAGACAGAGAAGACAGAGAAGACAGAGAAGACAGAGAAGACAGAGAAGACAGAGAAGACAGAGAAGACAGAGAAGACAGAGAAGACAGAGAAGACAGAGAAGACAGAAAAGACAGAGAAGACAGAGAAGACCGAGAAGACCGAGAAGACAGAGAAGACAGAGAAGACAGAGAAGACAGAGAAGACAGAGAAGACAGAGAAGACAGAAAAGACAGAAAAGACAGAGAAGACAGAGAAGACCGAGAAGACAGAGAAGACAGAGAAGACAGAGAAGACAGAGAAG